>NC_088979.1:166000087-166300087 GCF_963932015.1 Anas acuta | reverse complement strand
TGCAGTACAGGGAACTATGATTGCAAAAGGATAAAAGACTTCTTCCCTTAGAGTAATCTTCTTTTTACTTAAAAGAAGTCTAACACAATAAAGGGACAGCAAGCTTAATCAATACACTACTGAAAACATCTTTCAAAATCCTTTAGCTTTTATTATTTTTTTTTTCTAATTTCTAATACTGTTCAAACCATCTGCTTCACGTAATTCAAGTAATAAATTCAAGTAATCAAATAATTTGAAATTATTTTGGGGGGAGGATTAAGATTACTATTTGACAGAACATTATATTACAGTCTAAATCTGTTAGGATTTTATTTTTGCTAGATCTTTGGTTGTGCAATAATTGGAATCTGTTTTCATGGAATGACAGATTTTGAATTTCTTCTTGGAATTTGATACTAAAAACTACTGGAATACATGTCACAAAATCATATTGTCCAATTACATTTTTTTATTGATAGAGATGAAGGTATTCTGTGATTATTTTTGTGTGTGTGTGTGTGCGCGTTTGTTTAATTTTCATGTTGAGACACTGTGCCAGGACCAGTGAACTTTCTACTTTCCTCATGAGAAAGAAAACATTTAAAGACAGCATTACAGTGAGAAAGAAAGGGGGAGTTGTGGAAGAGCCCTCTAGAATCTTGGGTAGTTTTTTTCCTTTGACACATATGCTAGGGTTATAGCTGAAAGTCAGGAAAGTGGCTGAGGCTTCTCTCCATGCTCCAGAATACTCCAGTTGATGGAACAGCTTTTCTAGGTGATAGACATGCAATTTTGTGATGGGAAGAAGCCATGCAGCCAGATGGTTCTGGGCATATGTGTTTATGAGAAAGCTGCTTTAAATCACTTTACCTCCTTTGGAGCTGTGCAGAGCACAGCTTAGATTCAGGCAGCTGTGTTTTCAGTGTCATCTTCCTTTCATGTTCTGTGGATTGCATCTCTCTTCTCTTTGCTTTAGTTCTTTCCTATTCAATATAAAGGCAAAGACATGGTAAATATCCCTGCCCTGGAGAATTACAGTGAATGAGAATATATCTTCTCTCCTTTTGCAAGCTACTTAAGATTTAGATATGGGTCTCCAGCAGGAAAAATTGATTCTATTGCTGCTTGTTCCATCCTTATAACAGACGACCAGGGTATGGATGGATCTTTTGACTCCTATTTTAATATTTTGTGGAATGTACTTGATGCTGATATGTGTAAGCCTTTCCTTTTTTGAAGGTGAAGGACTATTCATGAAAGGTACTGCAAGATGGGCTGCTAATTTGGAAATGAAACTGGTGGCGTCCTTAGTTTAAAAGCAAGGTCTGGTATGACAGCACTTATTATAGAGATCTGTAAAGCAAGAATGGCTTGGAGAGAGTGGAGTAGGAAGCAGTAGTTCACTGTCTCTTCTAGAGGCAAAACTAGGGAGCAGCGGATGAAACTGACTGGCAGATGGTTGGAACAAAGGCATCTTCACACAATAGATCACTGAAGTGTGAAATGCTTTTTTATGAAGTATTGCAAATGCTCAACATTTTTTATGGGTTCAGAAAGTGACTGGTCAAATTCATGGAAGATAACTACTAAGTTCAAAGATATTAATTTGCTCACGATTCCTTGTGCCGTGAAGTCCTGGATGCTGGGAGAGCATACTGGGGAAGTATTGCTGTGTGCTTGCCCTGTTTTTTACTCTTTCTAAGTATCTGCTACTGGTTATTGCTGAAAACAATATGCTGATAAATGAGGACTTTTGATGGGACTTAGTAGCTTTATGCTTTTGTGCCTGTAAAAACTGCACTCAGATTTTGAATTGCAATGTAGATTTACTATCAGAAACATGTTTAGATGCGTACTGTCACTTAGGACTGCTTTTTCTGTAGTATACATTAGGTAAAATTCCCATTTTGAGGAAATGTGTGTGGTCTAAATAGAGCTTTAATGAAGCAATGAAAAAATGTACAGTCGAATTTTGTGGTACCAGGACTATACTCTTATGTTGTGTTTATCTTTGTATTTTCTTATTTCATGGTAAATGTTATGATTATTTTTATTTTCCTTAATATAAAAAACATGTTAGATTGGAAGATAATGAATTTTTAACCATGTATTAACATTTTTAACCATATGAATTTTTACCTGTGTATTGTTAGCTAAAAAACAAAATAATAGGACAGAAGCATTTAATCCCTTTGTAGTCTCTGTGAATGTAAAAAGTAAATGTAAAATTTGATGTCTAATAGTAGAGTGGTTAACAGGATTATTGCGAGTAAAGCATAAATCCTCAAGTGTTCCACCCATTTTATTTTGCTGTGTAATGATTCTGAAAACAACTCTTAGAAGAAACAAGACATGCAGTGTTTTCTAGCACCACTTAGAGTGTACATGTATATTTGTTGTTATTTATTTACCTCGTCCTACTTTTGTTTATTCCTATTTTAGCTTTTTAATTTGCAATTCACAACTTCTTTAGCTTTGAAAGCTATTGAATATTTCACTCTGCCTCAGATGACTTTGTATTTTTAGACAAAATGGAAGCACAGTGTGCTGTAGGTGAAGCCTGTATTATATTGTTTTTTTTTTCCTTTTTTTTTTTTTTTCCCAAGTTATTCCCATGGCATTGTTAAGACTTGTACTGCATTTAGAGAGTCAGTGTTCTCTTTTAGCCTTCCTAGCCTGTGATTAAATGGGAGTTGCTGCCTGTTGTACTATGAGTTGGCTGACAAAAGCTAAATCTGTCACAGGTGCTACAATTTGTATATCAGAAAATTTGCTTTCCAAACACTAATTATTCCCAAAGTATCGTACTTCACACAAAGCACAGATAACGAAGTCAGCAAATTCGTCCCAGTTTTATCATTGTGCTGTAAATTAGTGTCTGTCTTCTGCCATTGTGTAAAGTGAAGATGGTGGAAATTCAAATGCAGTGTAACCCATTGATTTACAGTCTCTGATGTGTGTTTTTTCACTTAATTCTTCCAATCAAAATGCTGGAAATATATGTGATTCTAACACTCATTGCTGAATTTCACTTCTGTATTTGAATGAGCTGATGTTTAGGGACCCAGGAAGGTGGGAAACTAAGTGTTGTTTCTCCAGATGACTGTGAAAAAGAGAAGCATTTTGGGCCTGAACAGAGCAGACCCAACCTGGTCATATGCTTAACCTGTTAATTTCAGAAGTTAATTTAATGTAATGGTAGCTTATCAGGCATTATATTTCTGGTTACCATGGGAGAAGAATGGACTCTCAGTCAGGTGAAACTGTGTCTGAATAAGTGAAAGCATTCAGTTTATAACTCCCTCAGACCTTCAGTTTTGTATGTAGTAAAAATACACTTGTATACCTGTGCAAAAACAGAGTTTGGTTCCGATCACCTCTTTTCCATTGTAGCATTCCACTGTGAAGGTGGAGAACCTTTGTTGTAATCTGTTAAAGCCTGAGTTGTCTGTAGTAGGTATTTTAACATTGATGCATCAGGATTTCCCTAGATAAGAGTTTGTAGTTTTGATGATAGGCTATTGCTCAATTAAATCTGTTGTAATAAATCTGGCAATCATCAGGGTGGATCTAGAAGGAAAGACATATGAGGAGCAGCTGAAGTCCCTTGGTTTGCTCAGCCCAGAGCAGAGCAGGCTGAGGGGAGGCCTCATGGTGGTTTCCTCACGAGGGGAGCGGAGGGGCAGGTGCTGAGCTCTGCTCTCTGGGGACAGTGACAGGACCCAAGGGAATGGCATGGAGCTGGGACAGGGGAGGGTCAGGCTGGGTGTTAGGGAAAGATTCTGCACTGAGAGGGTGGTCGGGCACTGGGACAGGTTCCCCAGGGTGGTAGTCACAGCACCGAGCCTGCCAGAGTTCAGGAGGCATTTGGACAATGCTCTCAGACACATGGTCTGATTTTTGGGTGATCCTGTGTGGAAGCCAGGAGTTGGATTTGTTGATCCTTGTGTGTCCTTCCAACTCAAGGTATTCTATAATTCCATGATCTGCAAATAATTAATTAAAAAGAATAACCACCACTACCACCTAAGAGTGAAAGGATTCTCTTTACTTTCAGTATACAGTAGAGGAGGAGTTTGAGTGCATTCATATGAAAATGTAATGAAGCCTTTACAGTTATGAAGATCTACAGATCTCCAAACTTTGGGATCTTTTTATAAGATGTAATACTTTTCTGTAATCACCCTAGGCCAGCTGCACACACACTGGCTCGATGATCCTTGTTGGGTCCCTTCCAATTCAGGTTATTCTGTGATCCTGTGTTTCTATGAAATTATTCACACTAGACACAGAATGTCCTTATTCAAATAGCAAGTGGAACTATGTTTCAGAAGCTTCTCCTCTCACTGTAAGAATTGCCTAGGAATCCATACTGAGATTAGACAATTATTTTAAAAGTATATTCAAAATATTTAGTTTATAGATTAATTTACACAGAAAAAGAAGAACGTTGAATGCTGTAAGTGAAAGTTCTTAGCAATATTTTTTGCATTGTAAACTAGCTTAAGAAACTGTTTATTTACTTCCTTAGGATGAGCATATTGTATATTTCTAGATTTCTGACAAATGCAAACATTAATGTGATTTAACTTATACTAGCAATGATTCACAGCTCTAGTTGTTTGGCTTGTGTATAGTAATACTGATTTGTATTTTTATTTTATTTCTGTAGGACTATTTAACCATTCACAAGTATGGCAATGCAGCCAGAAATGATCTCTGGAACACATTGTCAAAGGTAAAGTGCTTTAATCTATTGCACTGAGGGAGAAGCAAGAATTTACTGTAGTGTTTTCTTGGCAAGGTTAGGACTGAATAGAGCATAATGAAATCTTCAGACCCCAGAGCAAATTTAAACAGTAATACAAAGAAATTCCATTTGAGTTAACAGTTGCAACACTGATATGTATATATATATATATATTTTTTTTCTTCTCCCCACTATTTCAGTTCTTTGTTATGTTAGAGTATATTTCCTTGTTTGTGCTATGTGACTGATGTGCAGTAAAAACTATTTTGTGGAATTTGCTATGATTGACTGTAGTGGCAGCAGGCTGAGGCCCATAAGCTAGAAGGCACACAGAAGTGCTCTGCTTTGGCATCTACATCAGGTGTGTTTGTGGTTTTGTGTGGAGTTATGATTCATGTGAAGGACAAAACTATTAAATCTTTAAAGTTTGGTCTGAACAGGTAGCTATTACTGTACCGTTTGCAGAGAATAATGGTTTCTGTGTCCATGCTCCCTTTTGTTGCTACAACAAAGTTTGAGTTTGTAGGCCCAGGTCCAGGAATCTGCAAGGGCAGAGTTTAATTTTCAAAAGAGTGAACCAATAATGCCTGAATTCATTACCTACAGAGCTAGTCTGGGCACATCAGAATAGAGACAAAGTATAAGCCAATATAGAGGACAGTAAGGGAGTTTCAGCACAATTACCAGCTCAAGCCATATGTAAACATGGCAATCTAATTGTAATCATTGACACCAAGGCTGGGATTCAGCTGGAGGTCAAGACATCTGTGTTTATATAGATAAGTAGGTATCTGTGTATAAGCTCCGGTTCAGTTGGCCTGGATTCAGTTACGTGTTCATAGATGTATAATAACATCCGCCTTAAGGTGTTGTACCAGACTTCCAGCTACAACATGAGATATTTGTGTCTGCTGTAGCTCCACCAGCTCTGTGAGGATGTGTTGAATATTGAAGGACAACTGACGCTTGCTGGATAGGAGCAACTGGAGTCCCAAAATGTAGTCAATATAGTCAGCAGAGTATAGAGAGTAATCCAATTGACTAGCCACTAGATGATAAGCCTCAACCATCAGCTGCCTTAAGATGAGCCCAAACCACTGACTGTCGACTAGGGACTTGGGATAGTCATTCAAATATAGGCAGCTAGTGCCAGTTTAGGTGCTGTAGGGTGTTTTAGATATCCAGTTAGGGGCAGTAGAATTGATCCAAGTTTTGTGGGAAAATCTGTGCCCTGCTGGAGTAGCAGGTCAGGATCAAAGGACATTAGCTGCTTATGAGTGGGCAACTGAACTGAACCTTATGTTTGTACTGACATAAGAGTTGAGATGTGCAATATTCATTTAGGCTCTTAAATCTCTGGCTTAATTTGAAGTTGAATGTCACTGCAAAAGTCTTTCTTACTTCTTGCTTCTCACCTGGTAGCCTTCTCTGTTAAAGCCTTTGTAGTAGGGCTTGGCTATGGGAAGAGAGAGGGATCAACACACTCTTGAAAGAACAGCAGAACCCACAGCTAATAAAATGAAAATGAGACTTCATTCTGGGTCATAAACACTAGGGCTATACTGTATACTCAAATATATTGTTAAGGCTAATAATTCTGTTTTCCTCACCTGTAAGCACATGTGTTGCCTGCTGCTTTGCTCCTAATGCATTGCGATTGCTGCTTCAGTTCTGAAGACTTCTTGCTGGGTTCTGCTTGTATTCATCAGAGGTTCATTCATCTGTGATCTAGGGCTGTTCAGCGGCTAGACACATTTCTGTTGCTGAATAGCAAATGATGTCTGTCATTCTCATATCCAGTCTCATCTCCCATGAAGCCATAGATTCTTTTTTTGTTTCAGATGAAATTCCACCTGTAAACCAGTCTTTTATTGACATACTGTGTCAAATACGGACACATTAATCCTACAGTGTTGTGACGTGTAGTTTTTGAAGGAGCTGGGGATATCATTGTATACATGGTCTCACTTTAGACACAAGGGACAATATTTTCAAATAACCAGACATTTGATTTTCAGAACAAAGAAGCTCTGTACTTTCAGAAATCAGGCCCTTTGAACATAACGTGCCTTATTGCAGGTACCCTAAATCAACTAACACTGTTGACTTTTTTTTTTTTTTTTTTTAACATTTGCTGGACAAGAATACCTTTTGGAAACAACCACACAGTATTTCTGTGACACTTGTAAAGACCCTGCAAAACAGGTTGTTTCTTCCTTTACAATGAAAATGCTTGAATGATTTGGAAAACCTGACTTCATGGCTTGTGTCTCTGGCAAGATTGCTTAATGTTTGTTTTTAAGATACGCAGAGACTGTTGGTGTAATTATGTAGTATGTGTGTATACACCAGGTGTAAAAATTGTTGTGTGTACATGCTTGATAGTTATTGAAACCTCTAAAACAAATTACACTCTTCTGGGATAAAAAAAAAAAAAGTTTTACTTGTTGGACTGTGACATTGCTTCAACGTACTAAAACTTTTCTTTTTTCTTGAAGGCTTTAAAAAGGGTTGGAAAATCTGTAAATATCCAAGAAGTAATGGATCAGTGGACACTACAGATGGGTTATCCTGTTATCACTATCTTGGGAAATGAAACTACGGACAATGTCATAGTAATCTCCCAAGAGCGTTTTGTTTATGATAGTGATGCTAAAACCAAGGATCCTGACTTTGGAGACAACAGGTACTTACATTTCTCAATGAATATCTTTCAAGAGGCTGTAGCTGTTAAGTGCTTCATGTGTGTATTTTTATGGTTTCTGCCTCTGTAGAACCAGTAGCATGTGGTGACCCTTCCATTTGAATGTTAGTAAAGATTAAGCAAGTTAAAAGAACAAAATCATTAGAGTAATAGAACTAGATAAAGCTTTAGTATGCCCATTTGCACTGTGGCACCTTTCTCTCTGACTTTTATGCAGTCTTATGTCATGCATCTGTTTCCTCTTCGTTTCTTTTGATTTTGGCACACTCCATGAAGTAACTTGCAATGGGGTTGAAAGGTCTGATAGTTTAAGTGATTATTTGGAGTGGACCTCTCCATGCTCATACGTTAAATTGGCAGATGTAACCATGTATCAGATAAATCACTTGACTTGGGAAGCAATCGAGATCTGAACTGGACCCCTGTATGAGGCAGGAGGTTCTAGTAGTTCCATTTTGAAGCTAGCTGAAATGGTCCTGTAGGAACTGTTCCACTGACTGAAATCAGTAGGCACTTACACACCTCTGGCCCCATTCTTTTTCCACTTCTATATCAATTCCTTGCCACTCACACCTGACTCCGTACAATTTCTTTGTCCCAGAGACAAGTTGAGATTCCTCACTGATGCTGGGGAATCCTCACCTTGTTTAAAGCAGTTTTGATGTCATATTATAAGGCCAAACACATAGAGCTGATTTTAGAGAATTACAGTTCAGCCTTAGAAGCTTCAGTGTTCACACCTCTTGCTTACTGGGAAAGAAGGCATGCTCTTAACCTTGACTTCTTCATGTTTGTAGCATAGATTTAAATCATTAAAATGTAAAATTTAGTACTGGATTTGGATTGACACATCTAAAGTTCATAGAATATTCCTATTGAGGAATGCCTAAAAATATAATTAAGTTTATTGGTAAATGTTTATAAATTAGTTATTGTTTTTTAGAACATGAATATTATAGAACTCAAACATGACACAGCAAATTGTTTTCCTGGCTGTACTGGAACAACCTGGTATGGTATTAAGCATAGGTTTAAATCCTGGGCTGAAGTAAGTTCCTTTGTGAATGGAATATAAAACAAGTGACTGTGGACTGCTGGAAATGTTCATGACTCACAGTTTAGTGCAGTGTAAGAGTAATTCTTTCTTATTCACTTAAAAATTTCTTTTGTGCACCTGTATATACCCATATAAAATACAAATGGATTTTACTACTCTGTAAAAGAAGGATTACTGGTTTTTGATTGCTTAAAACAGAGACATTAAGACTTAGAAGTAGTGTGGAGACTTTCTCAAATAGATTTGCCAGGTATTCAGTATTGATTGCAGTAACAACTACTGTAATTCATAAGTCAAGACTTCTGGGTGTGAAATTGTTTTGTAAAGTGGAATATTAGGGGTGAGAAGTAGACTCTTAATAGTTTATTTTCATATGTGAATTACAGAATTACAACTGTTCCTGCAGATCATGGAATCATAGAATGTCTCAGGTTGGAAGGGACCTTAAAGACCACCTGGTTCCATCCCCCTGCCATGGGCAGGGATGCCACCCACTAGATCAGGTTGCTCAGGCTCTCATCCAACTTGGTCCTGAACACCTCCAGGGATGGGGCATTCATAGCTTCTCTGGGCAACCTGTTCCACTGCCTTACCACCATCAGCGGGAAAAATTTCCTCCTAGCCTGTAATCTAAATCTCCCGTCTTTTAGTTTAAAACCATTCCCACTTGTCCTGCCATTATCTGCCTAAGCAAAAAGTTGCCCTCCATCTGTGGATATGTGGAAGGATAGTGTTCTGCACCAACAGGTCAAGGTACACTCGCTTTCTTAGGAAATTTTGCCTACAAATTGTATTACAATGATAAGTTCTAAACATTGGAAGTGAGATTTAGTGCTATATAGAGAACAGAAAAAGATATCAGAATTGGCTCTGCTGAGAGTTTACTGTCCAAGCAGACAATACAATACATAAGTGTTTCTCCTCTGGCAAGTGTATTTCCTGCTCTCTTCCCCCTTTTGTTTTTCTTTGTGCTTCCATGATGTTTTCACCACAAATAAGGGAATCTGCTTGCTTAAGGAAGGCTTTGCAGGTGGGAAGTTTACTATAGCCAGTTAGATGATGGAGCTAGTTTGCTACTTTTCAGTTAGTTATTTGAAAGTTGTGTTAAGTAAGTATAAATACCAAAGAGCAGGAGCTGTACACTCTTAGGAAAAGGTGAAACTTGCCTATGTTTTTCACCTTTCACAAGTAACCCACCAACTTATATTACAGTCCTATGGCTTAGATATAAATTACAGTCTAGGGTGTTAGAACAATGAGCATGCCTTTTGTTGGTGCACTGCCCACAGGCACATGTAGCTTTATATGCACAATGGCTTTGTGTCATTAAATGTCCTTTCCTACCATCAAATTAAGTAGAAAAACAAGATTGACACACTGAAAATGAATGTAATCTTTTTGTCACAAATAGCTTTTTTCTTTTTTTTTTCTTTCCTTTTTCCTTTTCCTTTTCCTTTTTTTCTTTTTTCTTTTTTCTTTTTTTTTTTGTTTCTCTTTTCTTCTTTTCTTTCTTTCTTTTTTTTTCTTTTTTTTTTTTTTTGTATGTTTGTTTTCTTATTGCCTTTTTCTCATTGAAAAAGTCACCATTGCTTCAATTCCTGTGAAAATATTAGACAGGGAAAGTCACATTAATGGGATGCCATCTGATAATTCATGATCCATTACTCCACTTGGTTTTTAACACTGAAAGAGCCAGAGTTTATGTGACATGATAAAAGGGGCCAGTTTTTCTACAAGTACACAAAGTGGGGCACTAACTGGTATTGAAACAAGACTTTGATGGATGCTCAGTGCAGCATTCTGGACAGGAAGCTGGGGGTTCAGTGGGGCTGAATAACACTGGTGGGAGGCACAGAGGCTGCAGGCTTCTGGGGTGCTAAGTATCAATGGTGTAATTCACAGTCCAGTAGAGTCGGTGTTCATTTCCTCTGAGTGACCTGTGAATTTGGCCTGAAGATGCATGACTCCCTGGGGAGCTGTAGCCAGCACTGCAAGCAGAAAGGAGCAAACGGCATTTATGCCACATATGGGGTCCTGCTTTTGCAGGGAAAGTGACATTAGCTTCCTTAGGATAGTTTATCTCTGGATTAATCATGGTTATAGTTTTAAACACTGTAAATAGTAGAGCTGACACAACAAATGTATGTGTCCAGGCCTTTCCAGGAGTTTATCATCTACAAAGACACCATGATATGCACTGGAAGGCTCAGGGAAACGAGGAAGGGCTCTTTGTGCATCTGCCACACAATCATCTGTTATCCAGAGGTGGGGCTGTAGTTTAGCATTGCACAGCAATATATGTCAGTACTGTTACCTCAAAGTGATGAGAAGTTGAAACTGCTGTTCAGGTCCTGTCTAGGAATATTTAACTTTGCTTTCCTTTAGAAAGTCAGTTTACAGTAGATATTTCAGATGGATCTGCATAAGGAATGGAAATAAAGAGGGAAACAAACATTTCAGAATCATTCGACTTTTATAAAATCTCTTTGCTTTTCTGTATGCTATATAATTATGAAGCAATTAACTGTTAAAAATGAAATGCAAAGTAGTGCATTTCATTTTTTTCTTGAAAATCAGCAACAAGCAGATTTTTCTGAGTGACAAATGGTTAAAGTAAAAACTGTTGACAAGTTTGACAGTGGTTTACTCCTAGTCTATTACTATAAATGACTTTAATTTTACTGCAAAAGAGAATTATTACATATACATTCTCCCACTTCATGTACAATTGGACTCATTGTCACCCCATAACTGCAGAAAAATATGTTACAAGGTCCATGTGTACATATCTATTTTGATTTATTTGTGTGCATAGAATTGACTGTATGGCATTTCAAGCTCTAAGGCTTGGCCTGGAATTACAGAAGGCATACTGTTTCACTTCTTTGCAAACTGCACATAGATTTTTCTTGATGCTCATGCCTTTACATGATCCATACTTCTCATTTATGAGAGAATAAAGCTAACAATGACAGACATCGTTTCTAGGAATGCCGTTCCTCAGAAGGGCCAAAATCACTGGGCTTTGATTTAAATGTCAAAGCCTGCGGTCGGTATAATGATTCAGTAGCAATTTCAGCTTATCCAAGCTGAAGTTTAAGCTGCTATAACAACTTTGTAGTTCATATTCTACTTCTGAGTAGCAATCCTTTAGTTATGTGTAGGTTCAATCCTGCACTCATGTACACCTCTCTGAGAATGCATTATGCTCTTACATCACATAAGGCTAGAGGGGATGAGGTGAAATTCCATCTGACAGGGTTCAGTGGGTTTCCCTCCTGACAGAGAAAATGATGATTTTAAGGCACCAGTCTCATCCATCATTACAGGAATGGCTCAAAGATATGACAAGAAATCTTATGAAAAATAATCTGTGGTCTAGACAATGAACTAATCAGTTTTGATGAAATCCATAAACCATTTATATGCTGTATTGAAGAGCAGACCAAAGCTTTCTGGTTATGGATATAAGTTTTGCCTTTTAAAAATATGCAGAGCCTGTCTCTTCAAAAGTGGAGAAATAACTTTTCCAATATTATCAGAATAATTAAGTTCATGTTGCTGAGGTAATATTAACTTGTATAGGGTTCTTATCATGCACACAGCTTCTGTAGCCAATCTTTGCTTGTTCGTGATAAGATCCTAAAGGGAAATGTCTTGCTAGGCACTGAACAGAGCTAGCTGTGAGAAAAGAGAAAAAGGGAAAGGTACAAACTGGGATATGGCTAGGGTATTCATACGTGCTGGAGCATGGTAATCCTTGGTACCTTTCTTCATATGGTTGGAAAAAGTAAAATTCAGTGGAATGGTGCAAGACAGGGACATGACCAACAAAACTAGAGCTGTATAGACTCATGAGTGTAGTAGTAGCATGTAGTAACAACAACAGCTGAAAGGCTTTACAAATGACAGCAGAGCTGCTTAGCAGTCACTCCACTTCAAGATGAATGATTAACTGCAGAATTTATTTCCCTTCAAGTCTCTTCTGAATTTCCTACACAAAGCTCATTTATGCAGGCTTTGCAGGAAAAGGGCTATGCTTGTCCCTTTACTGATAATTATTTGAATGGTAAAAGCACACCTGCATTTGGATGTTATCACGAGTATTCTTACCTGTAAGGTATGACTTTATTGCTTGAGCAGCAATGGAGAAATTACTCTGTCAACTTATCAGCTGGGGGGCTGGTTAAACCTAAGCCAAAATGTTAGGAGCATGAGGGGTATGCTATGTATCTTTAAGATCATACAACAATCATGGAATAATGTGGTAAATGTAGTATTAATTATGTTATATAAAGGAGCAGTAGAATGGATGAAGTTGTTCCATAAGCTGAGGAGAAAGGGCTAATTCATTTACCTAATATTTTGCATATGATAGACAGACCTCCCACCTCTGGGAAATATTCTCTGATCTTCCATTGCCTCATGTCGTTCGAGTGTTTTCTTGTTGCATCTTTCATTTTTACTATACCTGAAAGATTAGGCTTGTATCAGCATTTCTACTAGAAACCACTTATGTGTCTACCCAGGGTTTCAAAGTGGTACCCTGGTTCATTGTGACTGACCTGAGTGTCTCTATATCAGGTATCATAACGATGAAGGGAATGGGGCTTTAGGAGAGGAAGGTACTTATGTAGTAGACCCAGAGGAAATGGAGTTCTCAAGAATAAGATTAAAAAATCAACAGTCCTTGTGAAGCACAGAACTGCCTATGAACACAGACAGACATTGATTTAACCAGTTTTTTTGCTGGCCAAGCAGAGACATGAAAATACATGTTTTTGCAGAAGAGTGAGAAAGTATGAGGAACTCCTCTTTATGTGTACACTGGGGATATACATCCTGAGGGGACAGCTCTATGACGCCAGTAGATCTTGTCCTTCAATATGTTTCAGGACAGTCTTTAACCCCAGCAGCCTGACAGAGGGCAGACTCCAAACTAGCAGACAGAAGCACTGCTTCTCTAAGGGGGGACCTGGAGGAACCCTGCCTGCCTCAGTTGCCTGCAGAAGTATAGCTGGGGTTGTCAGAAGGTGGTGGTTGCTAGCCCAATACTTGTGCCTCATGCTCTGTCTACTGCAAAATGTTTTGTTTGTTTGTTTTCTTTTCTGTGGAAGTCACTGAAGAGTGCTGTCTTTTTGTCTTGCCCTTTTACTTTTTGGAGGCTCTTCTGATTGTAGCATTATTATTAAATCAGACTAGGGAGTGCTCTTAAAATTTGTTCCTGCATATTTCTGTGCTGATGTCTCTTCAGCGACATTTTGCTGCTGGCAAAGATCTCAGAAATGCCAATTTAATTTAACACTTTATTTCCAAAACCATTTCACAGCTTCTGTTTGTGAGAAACGCTTCTCAGTAGGCAAACTTCCAGGCTGCTCTGGTGTGCAGGATATGGGCAACTTTCAGTGTTATAATTTTCAGGATGCTAAAGAAGATAAAATTGGTTCATTGTGTCATTGCTTCCTGTGCGGTGGCAGCACTCATATCCTGACAGAAGTTGGGCTGACAGTGAAAAGCTGCTGCTTTTCACTGCTTATTTTATTATCGCTGTAGTCTATGTCACTTTCCTCATCTTATTTGCTTCTACTAACTCTCAGGAATTCCTAGGTACCCAAACTAGTTAATTAACCCACATTAATTAATTAGATCAGTTTCATGGTGAGAGAAGAAGCATGTGCCTGAGTGCAACAGCACTGTGTTTTAATTCAGAGCAAGGTGGGGAGGTGAAGTGGAGACTCAGGGTGGTGGTGCCAGTGGGAAGCTGCCCATGATGCAAGAGGAGGAAAAGGGAATGCAGTATAGCAAGGTGCATGCAGGCAGGAGCAGGAGCCTGGAGCATTGAAATGGTGGAGCTGCATAGACAGATGAAGAGAATTGGGGAAATTGAGATGAAGGAAATGGAGAGAACCAGGGAAACGAAGGTGGTGAAGACGGGGCTTTAGTGAAGTAAAGAGCAGACTGGGGAAAGCAGGGACAGTATTTGGCAGATGGAAAGGTAATAGGATTGCTGAAGGTGGATAAACATCATATTTTGTTGGCTTTGTAAAATCAGTGATGTAGATTCCCCTTTGTAGACCAGAGGATGAAATTACTTACATGCTTCTTTATTTTACTACTTCTTCCTTTTGCATTCTTATGGAAAAAAATAATCCATTACTGCCGATGTATCTCTGTGTTTGAGCCTTCAGGGTCAATAACAGAATCTCAGGTTTTATAGAGAAGATATTTTGGTGGGAGGCTCTTAGGGAAACTTACAGAGGAAGCAGAAACTATTTTAGGAATTGTATTTTAATCTTGGTTAAATTCAAAGTATTCTGAGGAAAAATCAAAACTGAACATTCAAATACACTAAAAATTGGCTGTAAGTATCTAAGAGCATATTGAAGGACCATAGACATAGCTTAAATGCTACTTATATTCCTGTGGCTGAGTAGAGGCATCACAGGGAGTACCAGTCCTCAGCCCATTAAACATCCTTCCACTTGTAATTATACTCAGACTAAGCTCAGATCTGCACTCTATATGCACTTGAGTAAGGTACAGCTCAGAGAGAGGGGTTTGGACGATCAGCATCACATGTGCGATTCTGTAATTGGTGCAAGACAGGACACAGGATGCTGGAGAGAGAGATTAAGGGCCTTTATTGGAGGGTAAAGAGGCAGCTGTTGAAGTAGACACTTAACACTGCTTAAAACCAACTTCTTTCTATCCATCTCTGACTGAGCACCCAAAATTACTTGTCACTTCCAAAAACAAAGTCTTTTGTGTTCTAGTGTAAAAAGGTAATGTTAGGTGGGGAGGAGAAAGCATTTACTGAGAGAAAATTTGTAGTACTTGTTCTTTGCCCACAACATTTTTCTAAATTCAGCAAGGTACTCTGCTAGCACCGATGCTGAAATGAGTCAGTTTTAAAGAGCTCCATAATATTTATAACCACCTCAATTGTAATTTATTTTTGTATGAAATTTTAAGATAAAATTAGAGAACTTCATTCACTAATCAGATAATTATAATCAGATAATGCTATATTATTTTCAAGCAATTCATTTTTTTTTCTTTTCAAATTGGATAATTTAAATTAAATTAACTCATTTAAATTACCTTGACTCTACCCTTAAAAAAGCTATCAGACCAAAGGACTGTGGGGTTTATATGGGCTGGCTGAAGATACACAGCTGTTTTCTAACAGAATATGCCTGCTGTCATCATAAGGCAATCCCACAGTGCAGGGAAACACATGGGCTCTTTCATGAGTGCTGCTGTTAAGGGCATTGAAACCTTTCCTTATGTCTGGGAATTAGTGGTTTAATTGCACTGGTGAGGGAATTATATTTGGCTTAAAACACGAGAATTTAAGTTATTTTTCTTGTTCCAGCTCTGGAATGGTTTACAGCTGAAAATCATTCCAAGGATTCTTATAACATACAGGAAGAGTCAGGTCTATGGCAGAATAAATGAAAACCACAAAATATGCATCTCTAATATGTTGCTGTTAAACATTGCTAATCTGGCTACAGATTAATTATATTGTCAATAATTGTATTAAAGTACATACTCTCCTGTGCTTCCAGCAATACTGTATTGTCACTGAAAAGCCTCTGCCTTCCATATTTTTGCATTTAGATACTTACACAGAAAAAAAAAGCAAAAAAAACCCACACAATCCATGATCTATCCTAGAAATAGTTTCTCTTAGAAACAACAATCAAGCCTTATTTTACAATGTACTAGTATGATTGCCTTTTTAAACATGCATTTCTAAATGAAATCGTACATAATAGAATATATAAAATTAGCATCTGGATTGTGGCAGAATTGCAAATAAAGAGGTTTACCATCAGAAGTAAGTCTTCTCAGAAGCGCTAGCATCTTTCAAGACTAGAATATAAACTTCCCATTTGCCCTGTCATGCAGTTCTAAATATTTCTTCAACTTACAAAGATTATCCGTAGTTGCCTCCATGTATGTAGTTAAGTAAAATTTATTTAAAATGATAATAGGCCCACAATTTTGGATACCTTCCAAATGCCCAAGTCTTCCTTCCCCCTGAAATAGATACTAGGAGGATCCAGCCACACATCTAATCAGAACCTTTGAAAATTGCTTGCAAAGTAGATAAGTCAGTCCATTGGGAATTTCTCTTTTTAACAGACAGAACCATTTGACAAACTGATTTCTGGTCATCTTTCAGGCAGCTATGATTTCCACATTTAATAAAATTTGAAACTTGTGGTACACTCCAAAAAGTGAGTTCTGTAACTCTTCTGAGCTCAGGGAGTGGAGGAGCTCACTCAGATCTATCAAGAGGTCAGGCAGCACTCTGCGTTGCAGCCAGTATCCCTTGCTTTTGAAACGGGACTGGAAATGCCTCTGCCTAGTGTAGCACAAGATAATCTTGGAGTAAACACTTCCACAATCATTTTCATGCAATCTTTTTCTACTTGGAAAAGCATCCCAAGCTTAGCACCATGTTTTCCTCATTTTGCTCAAGTCCAAGAAACTGTTGATGAGCATCCCATAGTTAGTGTGGTGTGGCATACTTACCACATCCTGCTCTTCTAATTTCCACACTGACAGGTGGAATTTTTCTATCTGTTGGAATTCTGGAAGTCCCATCTATCTCAGACACTGACAGGACCTCTCCGGTTAATAAAACCTATGTGCTGTCCTTTCTGAATTCAAGTTGGCTTATTGCAACACCTTATTTGATTAAAAAGTCTGCTGCTGTCTGCTTTTTCATTCCACTTGTAGGGGAATCCATCTTAATTAGCTACTTTTACCAGTGTTTTTCACCAGTTTCTCATTTTTTCTCTGAATGTAAAATTAACATCGACTATATCCAGATGACCAGTGGATATGTTCCAAGCTGTATTCAGTTGTCTCTCTTACTTCAAGTTGTTGTTCTTTATGTGTTTTTCATCTTGTATTTGTCTTTCCAACAAAGTTAGTGATATCTTCCCTTCCTATCTGCCTTCATCTGTGCTGACAGAATTCTTGGAATCCCTTGACACTCCGGTGCAGTGTAGGAGGTGTAATGCTTGTGTGAGTGGGAATAAAATTTTTTTCTGTTGTGTTGTGCCTCTGGGCACAGCCTGCAATTACTTTGCTGGCACATATTAAATCTAATGAAATCTCTGTTTTTTTCAGTCTTGTGAGAATGATATTCACATGATTGTGTCGTCAGCTCCTTATCCATTAAACAGAACTAACACTCTGTAGAATCACACTTAATAAAAGTATGTGATTTCCTGTGATATTCACACAAGCTTCCCCTGGAACTTGAAATACTCTTTGCTGAATGAGATACTATACTATATAACAACCTGGTAAAATCTCTATGATGCTTTTAAATTGCCTTTTGCAACACTATTTGTCTAGAAAGTATGTTTTACAAAAATTTACCCTGGCACTGCCAAGTTCTGCTTTACATATAATATCTTTCTATATGCTGAAGCTCAAAAGCTGTTATGCTGTTGAACAACTTGTTTCCCACTTACCACTTTACCACTGCTTGTGCTCTCACCCTAGGAATAAATGCCTCCAGGTACCACAGCAACAAGGCTTGTAATTCCACAGATTAGTTGAATGCACTTTCAGGTTTTCTGTAAACAATGTATCTTTGAACCATCCATTATCTTAGTATTCAAAATGCACTGAAAACTGAGGCCTTCTTTTGCATTGCTAGCAGAAAGAACAATAGTCTTGGCAAGTAGAAGAAACGAGAGATTTCTACTCTCTTTTTACTGCCCTGATTTAGTGTCCGAACTTCACACTATTCTTTAGTTAGATCACAAGTTACCAACTCAGCACTGCTCACCCAAGCATCTTGTCTTTGTGTACATGAAACCTGAGCATTCTCCATTCTGGAGGGCTGAGAAAAGGAAACTAATGCCAAGGTGACCTTGCTCCTCTTTTCCTCAGCTTCAGGCACTCTGGATGTACCACTTCTGTCTTTAACTGAAGTGACAAGGTAAGCATTTTGGATATTAAGATCTGGTGGTTTAAACAAGGAGAGAGGAGTCTTATCCGGGCAGTTTTACTCTTGGATTTTCTTTTTAACCTTTTTTACTCCTAAATTATTTTTATGCCTTGCTTTATCTCTGTGTCAAATAGCTTTACTCATATCCTTCAGCTTTAGATTGTTATGTTCTCAAAATACTTTACAAAGATTAGTAAGTGTTGCAGATGAGCAAGAAATGGATTCCCATCCCACAGAAATTTTCAGCATATCAAAACATTTCCCTGTGCTGATCAGGACAAAAAATGAAGCAAAAATTGGGGAAAAATGGTTTAGAGAATTCATTTTAATACTGTCATTTCAGTATCTTACATTTCAGTTTCAATTTAACTTGCCCCATTAATTAACTTGTATTTCAAGCCAAGATTCATTTTGAATCAGCAAACTGGAAGTTTTTATTTAAAATAGTAATTATAGCATGTTTCAGCAGTGTCTATGCTGAAGCCTTCTATTTCTCTTGAAATGCTTAGTTTCAAAAATTTTGCCATTTTCAGTTAAAAATGTAAAAATACCTTTGGGAAAACTCCCATTTACTTATGAAAGCTGTAGTTATCAACATTGAGCAGATTGAGAGGCCAGTTCAATTGTGTGTGCAGGTAACTGGTGCCGTTGGAGATGCCCTGAGATATTTTGTTTGATGTTCTGCTGCCACTATATGGGCAGGACCATCCATACATGCTGTGCCATAACTCTCAGCCCCTGGAAAATGTCTCAAGTACCCCTCAGAAGTTCATCTGATGCCACAACTGAATTTAGTCCAGAGAAACTAAGTCACAGCAAAGTGATGGCTGAGATTTCATAAGTGCCAGCTGATGGGAGATTTGTTATTTCTGTTTTTCCAACCTAAGATAATTTGGACCACTCAAAATTTTGTTACTCAGCCTAATAAAGCATTGGAAAGTACATAGAGCTTTTGGTGTTCAGCTTTTTGTGGAAGTTATTCCATAGGTGCTTTGCACTGGGAAAGATTAGGAAAAAAAAACAGATGGCAACTCATTTGCCACATCTAATAATCTGGACCTTACTGACTTCATTCAGTGTAGTTGAAAGTGCAGCCTCCGTATTCTCCTGTAATCTCATGTTCTAGCTACAATGAAATTCTACTTTCCTGTGCTGTTAGCATATTTGAGCAGAAGGCTGGATTTCATAAGGTCCCTTCCCACCTAAATCACTCCATGATCTAATTTCATGACTGCCCCTACTCTTTAAAATAATTATGCTTATTATATCCTGCTAGGAGTAAGATCACGTACTTTGTTTTCATCTATAACATTTTAATTTTGTCCCCGATTCTTCTGTTGTTAGATGAACTAAAAAATAATATTTTTTTCTACAGTCTGTACATTGTTCTATTCTATCTTGTCACGGTTCTCTTCCTTTGATTTTCTTGCTAAGTATATAATCAAAAACTATTAATAGGTGTCTTCTATTTCTAGATATTCCTAGCTTGTCATTTTAACTGTTCTTTTTATGTATTTTTGGAGGTCCATCTCCCTCATTAAGAATTCTTGGAGAAAATAATCTGTGCTGGGATAAGAGGGAAGATCTCAGTTAAGAAATATAAGCAAGAAATATAAGCAAAAAGTGAGAAATTAAATGGCTGAATTTATCAGTGGAGGGTAATAATACTAAATTATTGAGAACCCTGTGTTGAAGTTGGTACTATTCACTGATTTGATAAAGGGCATGGAAGAATAAGATGACAATTTTCCGGTAATACGATGTATGCAAGGCTAGCAAAAAGTAAAGCTAATTATCAAGATTAAAGAAATATCCCTCAATGCTGGCTGACAATGATAAAATGACAGATCAAACTTAATGTTGGTAAATGTAGAAATGATGCACATGGGGAAAACAGTCCTAACTTTGATGCTTAATGATGGGTTTTGAAGAAACTATTCTCCCTCAGGAAGGAAATCTGGAAGTTGTGGTAGGCACCATCAAGCAAGTAAATAGAACAGTAGTAATTACTAGGAAATAGGTGTATAAGTAGCTTAAAAGGGACAAGAATTATACCACACTGATAGAATCCGTAGTAGACCTGCCTTCAAAACACTGAGGGCAGGTCTGGCTTTCTAAACTGGAAAAGAGTGTAATAGGCATAAAAAATAAGGAGGCAGTCAACAAAAATGATTAAGTATAGGTGCTATATATAGAACAGCAGAGTAGACTGAGAGTCTTAAATTCAGAAAAAGAGACGGCTTTAGGGAAATACAATAGAGATCTGTAAAAGCTCGAGAATGTGGTTGTTCACTTCCTCTTCCATTCAAAAAGCAGGTTAGTTAAATTCTACTGAAGTATTTTAACCACATACAAAGTTCTGTCACTTTACATGAAGCAATCATATTACTTGTATATTCTAAATATTGAGCAGATTTCTTCATTGTTCTGTGAGCAATGACTAGGAACAGCTGAACTTCCTTGGTTAGCTTTGAGTCCAGAGGAGTCAGGGAAAATGCATTGTTCACTACAGGCAGTTCATGGAAGCATGTTACTAGGAAGATGAATATTGAAAATGTATCGGCTTACATCCCAGCAAAAATCTTCATTAATGTGAATAAGTAGTTGAAGAGGTGTACAAAATATGGAGCTCCGGGAAACTTGCCTTTTCTTCTTTAATGACCTGAGATCTTTGTTTCATCAGCAGAAAAACACTGCCCTTTTTTGACTTTTCATAGCTCTTTTCAAAGAAGGAAATTAATTGTTCGACTGAAAATACAGAGTTTCTACAACATAACTGTTCATCACAGACGGTCACAAATATGATCATTTTCCGAGTGAGATAAAGTACCTCAATATTGTCTATGTAGTCATAAAGTAAGGCTCAAGACAAAAAAAAAAAAATAAGATCTGTGTAATCTGAGCAGAGCATAATTAGCTAGCTTCTGGTATTACACGCACCTTGGCAGCTACAAGATTGGATTACTATATCAAACAAGTCACTCTGAATTATTCTGTTCGCTGAATGGAAATACTAGCACATTTTGGTATTATGCATTGATAAGATGCTACCAAAAATACGAAAGGCAGTAATACATTCTGTTTAATTCTGGATGTTATCCTACATCAACCTTTATACTACCTTTCAACAGCATCCTCCTCTCCTACATCTCTTCGTCTATGACTGAACAGTATTATGTAAACACAGTTTGTATTTACCGTATCTATTCCAATTTTAACTGTCCCCCTCCTCATCCTCAGAGAGAATTAATCCTTAATTTCCTGAAGAAGTCCTGAACTTCTCAGAATTTAGGTGGTCTGTCATGTGTTCCCTGTTAAGGTGGTCAAGTTTGTATCCAGAGGGACATAATGTGCTGATGCCTCTGAGGCTGTGCAGCATCTCAGGTAGATTGGATGCAGTTTCTTATTTACATTACACCCAGGGGCTGAGTGTGCTGCCTTAACAGGTATTCAGTTCTTGCAGACATACTTTTTAGTGTAGGAGGTCCACATGGTTTCTTCCAATCCCACTGCCTCAAGACTAGGAATCTCTTCACTGGAATTTGTTTGTCAGATCAGGCAGCAGATAGCCAGATGGAAGATTGTTTTTTTCCCCTGGCCAGACACACATAGAGAGCACCCTGGTGGTACTTCCAGAATGTAAAAGAATAATCAAAAGATGTTTACTGCTTCCAGACAAAGCAGGAGGAGAAAAGGCAAGTGGGCTGCTTCTCTCTTTCATCTTAGTAGTAGAAGAGTGCAAACAGAAGTAGAAGAATGCAAAAAAGCTTGCTTCTTCCTAGTCATGTCTGGAGAACATAGTCCATGAAGATCATTCAGAGATGGTGTATAGAATTCATCCTAACAAAAGGGCTCAGCAGGTGAGCCAGATGTGTCTCTGTCACATATAAATAAAAAAAAAGCAACAGCTTTAGAAGTTTCACTGGGAATGAAGATGAAGGTGAAAACAGGTAAACTTGCAGAGAACAACACTAAAAGTAGGAAAAATGGATTTTTGGAGAGGTCTATTGAAAGGAAGCCTGTGGTTCATCTGGTAAAGCAATAACCAATATGAAATGTGGAAGTTCTGGAGAATGTCAGGAACATTAGCAGGTCTCAAATGTTATGAAGGTTAAATCTATAAATACTAATCTTCCTAACAAAATCATACATGTTTTATGAGGATGTGTGGTTTGTGTGACTCCTGTTCTGTAGCAAAATCACTTTTCAGATAAGGATCTTATTTCCATGGGAGTTACCTTAACTGGAAGTGACATATTAATATGAGGTAATACAATATTCTTTTCTGTACAGAGATTGCAGTGTATAAAATCCATCTTTTTATGAAGTCCCTTCTCAAAATGATGAGTGTCCATATGATCATACACATGTATCTGTATATGTTTATATGTGTTTAAATCAGCAAAGTAGGCAACTCAGTACCTTTTATTTTGTAGTATAAATTTTTCAGTAGGAGTCCATCTCAAGAGTCATAAAAATACTGTGCCAATACAGTTTTTCCATTTTTTTCATAAACCAAAGTTCCTTTCAAATATGTACTAGCTTTGTGCTTAATTTTGCCACATTTTTCTCAATCATCATCTGTCTTTTTCATTTTGGAGAGCTGACTGTTTAGAATTAAGTGTGCTTTTAAAGATGGTATATTGCCTAGAAGTATTTTTGGGCAGACTCTTCTTATATTGGTTGGTGTCTAATAAAGCATAAGCTACTTAAGAGAGTGGTGAATATTCTCTGGTGCATCAATTTGCAGCATCTCCTGACAGCCCTCACTTGTTGAACCCTGAAGTTATTGCCACTGTAACAGGAGTAGCAGAGCAGAATAAGTGTTTTCACCTCATTAGTCTAGCTCACAGTCCAGGATATTAGTTGGGGTAACAATGAAGCTAACTTTATGTGAGGACCCCTGAATGAGAACTGGAGAAGCAAATATATCAGTGGACATCCTTTTCTGCTGGTGGTGCTGTGAAAGGTGGTAATCTCCAGTACAAAGAAAGAGAAGGCAGTACACTCTTCAGATGCCACAAATTAATTATCCAAAAAGTGTCTGCCAGAGCATGTGCTTATCTGAAGTGTGTCTTTGGTGCATCAGTGTATCTATTAATTTTCCTAGTGTGTCATGATACCAGTATTCAGACAATCCAAAATCACATGGGACTTTTTTCTTCTCCCATATGGCAATAAATGCCATGTTTTCTTTCCAATGTCACTCATAGCTCTTTCAGCTGTGCAGTTTTCCAAATATCTCCCTCTCTCTGCTGAATCACTGCTGAATGGAAAACTGTTTCTCAGCATGTACGGTCCAGTTTTGTGTGCTGCAAAAGCCTGTGCTTGAGGAGTCAGGTATCAGGGTGCAGCGAGGAGTGGCTGTTTGCAAAGGGCTCTTTGACAGGACCCTGCGTGGCAGCAGCACAGGCCCAGGGGTGGCAGCCAGGCTCAGCCCAGAGTCTGGATCCCCACGCAAGTCCACAGTGATGAGGCCAGGCTGGGACATCACACTGACCCTGAGCCTTGGCAGCCAAACCTCACAGAGCAGGGCTGCTCTCAAGGCACGTACATTGAGCATGCAGAATTGCCCATGTGTGGAAGTATTTGTTGGATCTGGCCTTTGAGGTAATACAGGCAAATAATACTTGTCTTATTGATGAAATCTGTGAGAGAACAGAAATTGCTGTAGTAGTCTACTGTTTCTGAATCTGCACAGAGAGTGTTCTGGGGTGAGTGTTGCATGATGCGTGTTTTACAGTGTCAAATGACAGATGTGCTCCCAGGCACAACCCTTGCATGCCAACGTACGCTAACTCTGGTTATGGCACATGTGGTAGTGTTCACAGTTCACTGGAGCAGGCTTCTGAATAAGCAGAAGTGAACAAACCTAATTTTTTGGGTATCATAGGCTAGTTCTGCAATGCTGTGTACTGACAAGGGAGAAGCTAATGCAGCTGTCATGAACTTGCCCTCACACATCCTTGTACCATTTTGATTAAGTCAGTCTAAAATGGTATACTTATTTGGTATCTAAGTGATCGTGTACGGTGGTATATGAGCTGGGACCCTTCTCTTGCCATGCTGCCTTGCTTAAAGCACATGTGCTCCCCAGGCAAAGGGAACACCTGTACCATCATGGGGTGCTTCCCCTCAGTGTGCAGAATGAGATGGCAGGCCTGTGTTTATTCTTTCACTGGCTAGCGAAATGGTATTCTGGGGAGTTGAGGAGTACAGATAGTGATGAAGGCACGCAAGAGTTCCTCCTTTCCATCTGCTCTAAAAGATTGACTTCATACAGTCAATTTCTGTTTGTTGAGATAAACAGGTTGTAAAAATCTTAGGAAAATTGTAACATTTATTCCAAATGAGAAACAATTTGTGATACTCTAGAATAAAGTTGTGGTCTGATTATACTACCTTATCTGCAAATCCACATTTAGCAAGTTTTGTCCAGTTTGCAGAACTGATAAAAAATGTTGCAAAGAAGTGGAGAATCCATCCCATTCACTTTGGTTTTATTAACCAGCAGCTATGAAAGCCTGTTAAAGCTTTTTAAAAAGTTCCTAAAAGTAGGTGTTATTTTTAAACTTTGGAGTCCCTATAAATCAAAGCATGTTTTACCAGAAGTTTCTCTCTTCCTAAGTAAACATACCGAATGCTCTTCTTTCTGTGAGAAATCATTTTCCTCTTCTGTGAAGTATTTTGTTAAATTAGGAAAGCCTTGCAAAAAGTCCTCATATGATGATAGTGTGTGAAAAATGTAAAAAATCTTTTTTTTTTTTTTTAGATGAATGAGTTTTTAATTGTTTTACTGCTAATAGCAAATGCATTTCAAAATCAAAATAACTTGTTAGAATCCACATCTTTATGCTGCTACTGAAATTGTGTTTTGATTTCTTTGACATGATCCCTGATTGCTGTGAGAAGAATCAGTTCAGTATTTTTGTTCTTAGATTCCCCCTCCTTTGTCTTGCAGCTACTTGTGGCAGATTCCATTAACAATTGCAGTAGGAAATACGAGCCACATCTCATCAGAGGCAATTATATGGGTGTCTAACAAATCAGGTAAAAATAAACTTTCCTCCCAGTGGAATCTCATAAAGCATACTTGTGTTTTCCTCAACTGTTTCTTTGGAATTGATCCTAGATAATTGTTTAGTTGCTCTGCACCCAGTGTTAGCTACTTGAAATGAATTACAAAAGGAAGAGCCGGGAAGGGAGGGAGGAGGAATGAAGGATAAGCAGCAAGCAAGAAGATTTATAATTATCACAGACATTACAGTATAATGAAAAGCTTTTACATAGAAATGTGTTCCTAAGTGCTAAATGCTTTGTATTTAGCAACTTATATCAAATTATTGATGAATGTAATTCAATTTATTGATTTATAATAGTAAAACGTAATATTTTTGTAGCAAAGCATCTGATGAGTATGACTTAGTAAATGCAAATTATTTATGATTCTGGCATTTTGTAATTCCAATCCACAATCTAAACCAGGGCTAAGAAATGTTTACTGCTATTTAAAAGTTTTTATATTTATCTGTCAAAATATTTGTTATCCCTATTAGATAACCAGATACTGGACTTTGAAATTTTATTATTCTGCTTACCACTTATTCTCTCCCTTCTCAATTCTTACATGATCATAAGAGCTATTGTCCTGAGAACAGCCAGGGCTGGATACCAGTGTTTTTTCTTTCTTTTTTTCTTTCTTTCTTTTTTTTTTTTTTCTAAAAAAAAAAAAAAAGGAATCCTAACATAGAAATTTCATGAAATATTTCTCTATTTCCTTAGCAGTTCATGCAACATCAGCTGACAGTTTTGGACTGGAATTGAAGTGGATGAGGAAAAAATATGAAGACTTAAATAGAATGAGTATAAGGATGGGAAAAGAAAGTGCCATGCATCCCTTTGACACATGGGCTGTAGTGGGAGAAGTGATCCCTTCTTGTAAAATTTAAAGGGTGTAGAGATTCCCCCCGACAGAAATTTTACTGGAGAGAGGAATGAGTCAAACCTGTGTGTGTCTGTGTTTTTCCATTTTTTTCTCTTTTATAAGTTACCAAAAGGTAATAGTTTGATAGAGCTTAGCAAACAGAAGAAGCAGAAATGATTGGTATAAGATCACTGGAAATCTGAGTAAATGGACTTTCTAGTGCTTGAAGGTACCTGTTCCTTCATCCTGATCATTTGAAGCCCTTCAGAATGTAGGATGTTTTATCCTGCTCCCATGTTGTGATGGTCTAAAAATCTAAAAATGTGCCTGGCACCAGGGTCCTTTTCATACCTGGGAAACATACCCTAGTCAGAGCACACTAAGATGCTGTCTCACTTTGCAGAGGTGATATTGCCATACTTTTTAATATTAACACCTCAGGAATACTTGAAAACCTCTTTGAGCTTTCACAGTCTGCCTTAATGACCTGCTCCACTCTTGTCCTTTAGGGCTTGATTGAACTCTCATTGAAGTTAATAGAAAGATTCCCATTGACTTCAGAAAGAGTTGATCTCAACTCATCTCATCTCATTAGGTTGTACATGCATGCCTCCTTCCCTTCACTCCTGCCTTGAAAGTTCAGTATATCACTATTATCTGCACAGTTGCTTCCTCATTGCCTTTTACTTGCAGAGCATTGTGGAGGAACAAGAACATAAAACCACTACCCACCCTTTTAAGATCTGCTACACCTATCGGAATGCCTTAAAAAAATCAGCAAATTAATGATGGCCAGTGTGAGCAATGATTTTGGGGTTACTGTTATGTAGAAATTGAAGAGGAACCTTTCTGAATAATGCGTTTCCTGTGTAGAGAATCAATGCCGCTGTGATCTATTGTCATTATCTTTGTTATTCCTCATTACTTTCTCAGTCACTCGTCTCGTTAAACTGAGACTATATACTTATGGACATCAAAAATGTTCTCTTGCTTCTGTTTATTGTTGTCTAACTCACTTGGATAATTCCTCAGCATACAAAAATCAGTAAGAAAAGCCCAAAATTTGCTTAATATCTGATTCATTATGTATGCTGTTATGTATTGGGGCTGCTGTAGATGTTTTTGTGATACTCCTAGAGATTTCTGCATCTTGTATGTTAGTTTCTGGGAGATCCAAAAGGAACTGTGAGGCTGGAAAGGGCAGTTTCCAGGACTGATTTGTGTGGGCAGGAACTTCTAAATAAGTGACCTCTTTTATGGTCTCTGTAATGATGAATGAACACAATGTCCCCAGTGTTTTGGATCAGCCTCAAACCAATAGCAGGTAAAAAGTCAAGGATCTGCTTTGATCTTAGTCCACCCCTACAAGACAGCTGCTTTGCAAGGCTTCTGCAGAGAAGTTGGTGACTGCAGAGAAGCTGGTAACTGCTGTTGTCTAAGAGTACTAAGTATGGAAGCACAGTTTCTGCACATTTCTACAAATCCATCACGTTTCTACAAATCCGGGAGAAGGATAGACAGTGGCCTTAATGTCAGGTGAAGAGGTTTAGCTGCCATCCATTTCAAATAGGTGAGCAAAGCTGTGGAATAAGGCATACTTGCTGTTCCCTGGTCATGAGTGTGCTGGCGCTCAGGCTCCAAGTAAGAAATATGACCCAGAAGATGCTGCTGAACTGACTCAAGCAGTTTTACAATCTGCCTTACTGTCATTTCCATCCTCACCTCCTCTACCTTGACGGATTTGTTTTGTCCCGGAGAAGTACGTTTCTGATGGAACTCTCTGCCTCTGGTAAAGTGGATCATTCAGACTCCTCTTAGTATCTGCACAGGATTGCCAGAAGATGGGGAAAAGAAAATTCAGCAGGACAATTGCCTTCTGATCAGCAAGACTCAATTTACTGTATCACGCTACCTCCAACTAGATAATCTCTGTTTTAGCTGTAAGCCCGTTAGTCTGGTTTTCCTCCATGGAGCTACAAAGAAGACAAGCTGCTTCCAAGGGGTTTGATGATTGTCCATAGGGTAATATTATAAAAATAATACTTTATTCATTTATTTATTTATTTTATGCTGAGAGTTGGACAGCTGCTGAACTTGACCTGCATTATTTCCACACTCCCTTTTTTTTTATCTTTCAAAAATGGGAGGAAGGGAAGTGACATGATGTAAAAGAAATTAATAGGTCCTGTTTTATAACTTTAGCCAGCCATGATGAGGAGCAGGGATACAAGATCTACAGTTCTGGCACAATTTTGATAGGGTGAGGCAAAATTACTCCTTTTATCCCAACAGCTTAGCAAAAATCCTAACAGGAAAATGCTGCTTACACTTGTGTAATTTCACCTTAGATGTTAGCTGTTCCATCATATAGGAATGCTGAGGAATGGAAGGATACTCTGAGGAAAGACTAAGTGTAACAGAACATGATCGTATTTGCTGATATGATAAATTTACTGTAGTGTTCACAATACCAAAATATTTTTTCAACATGGAGATAGGGCACATGAGGTGGAAATAATTTTTCCTTCTGGTTTGCTGTCTCCCTGTATGAGAAGATATTGGAAAAAGTTTTGTAGTATTTAGCTAACACCAGTATCTTTTCACAAAAGAATGTGACTGTGATGAAATTCCTCATGGAACATTTTCTTGGTCAGGAAATTTTCTCTTGCTGCTCTTGGCATGAAATTGTGTTAGTCTCGTGCAGTTATTTTTACAGGAAAATGGAGTCAGTTCTACCACCAGCATAAACCAATTTCTCAGTGTGCTTGGGGTTGTATAAAATGAAAAGTTAAACGAAAATAACAACTGTGAGTCTGAACACTTGAAGTGGTAGTAGAACTGTCTGTAGCCCACGCTTTTGTCAGCACTGGAATAGGTTCTTGCAGAGGGCTGCCCTTCACCCAGACCTGCCTTGCAAGGTGGTCATGCTGCTGTGTGGAGGAGCAAGCTTCCATCATTCCTGCAGATTTTGATGGAGTGGAAGTTGCAGAAGAGCTGTGAGAGCTTGAACTTCAAGCCACTTGCAGTTAGCACCAGCTGGAGGATTGTCTCACACTTCTAGAGCAGAGAAAATGAGAATCAGACCCTGACTGTTTTTTCTTTTAGTTCAAAACAAGTGTTGTAAAAATTAACCATTTCCTCCTAAATGTCTTTTATACTTACGTGGCAAAACTGGAAGTTTCAGAGCAGTGTTATTTTCTGAGGTATCCAGGTAAAACATGACCATGGAAAAACACTTTCTGATGGAAGAAGATTTAAAAAAATCCCTTTGATCTCAAAATGCAACTGTGTATATATTTTAGAGTGAATTTTAAAGGGTGAACTAAAACCATCAAAGGTAGATTTCTTCCCAAATTAAATTTTTGTTGTTGTTTAGAAAGTCATGAATGGTTTAATATAGGGTTTGACACTGAATGACTACCTTTTCCCTAACTATAATACTTTAAATGGGAAACTAATAAATGTGTTTGTGATAAGTAGAGAAATTACACAGGTGTATAGAAATTTTCAGAGCTGTAATCACCAAGAGAAATAATTTCTTTTATAAGAAGGCATGAGGATCGACAGACTCAAACATCAAATTCCAGTAAATTATAGAGAACTACGTGGAGCACATGCATCCAACAGTCCCTTAAAATAACCACCTGCTTATATGAGCTGGAAAGGCATGAATGATTCCTGTCCTGTATTTCAGGAGAAGGTCAACACATGAATGGTCTTATTGAAAAATAATAGCACGGGGTTATGGTTGGATTTAAACTGACCAAAACAGCAGTAGTGCCATCAGGCTTTGAAATGATACTGCTCTGTCTTAAAGCAGTATGTAGTGGAGGAGTTCCACAGCTGTTATTTATAAGATAGGCTATTTTAAAGTTTTCATATTTGACTGGCAAGTATCATCCAGTACTGTATTAAAGCATAAGTAATTTCCTCACTGCAGAGATCAAAAAAATACAAATAGTCAAATAAGAAAAAGTTATGTGTACTTTTTTCTTTTATTAGACCTGATCTTGAAAATTTCTATTTAATGTATTTTTTTTCCCCCGAATATTTTTTAATGTGTGTTCATAACACATTTGATAAGTTTTTATTTGTCATAGAGGTGCAATGATTAATCTGATATAAGTAGCTACATTCAGCTATGGTGGCATTTAAGAACTAGTTTGCAGAAGAAAAAACATGAGCAGAAGGCAGTGCTACATTAACACAGCAGGTTCTGCTGTGTACAAGCAGTCTCTTTCTGACCCCACAAAACTCCTGAACACCCAGGGAAATTCTAAAAGTTGTTGTTTCCCTCCACAGCCTCTCTTAGCTACAGAAGTGGGTATTTTTTTCTATTGCGTTTAAGAAATCCAAGAGATTGATTCAGAGTATAGCTGAGATTTAGCAGTGACAGGCTGTATTCACAGCACCACGCTGAGTAAATTAAATAGGATAGAGTAGATCTAGATTCAAATTCTTTCTCCTCTCCCTGTTTTACAGCAGGTATTTGAACTCAAGCCCTTCTAAGAAAAGTGCTTTTAGCACTATGGTGTAAGCTGTTACAATTTTTTACAGTATGTCTACACGTTTTTCTTTGAATAAGATAATTGAATGTACACAGGAATCAGACTTGAGTCTTCTCTGTGTAGGCTGGACATGAGCAACAGGTGATTCTGCTTTCAGGGCCAGTGAAAAAACTATTTAAACAGAGAAACAACCTCAGTAGAACAGTCTATTAGAAGTTGGTTAGGACTGAGAAGCACTGTTTAACAAACCTCTGTGGAAGGAAGGAAGTTCGGTGTTAAAATTGTTAAAGTTGTGGGAATTGTTAAAGTTGTGGTAATGCTGGAAATCAGGAGTCTGCATGGCTACAGACTGTACATTCTGAGCTGGAGAGACATCTTTATGCAGTTTGGATGTAGGTGCCCTTGTACTTCTAGAAGGCTGAGTTTAGCCAGAGTCTGGCATATCTCCTTAATGAGCTGGTCTAGGTCCTCATACAGTTTGATTGCCTCGTACCTTTCAGTTTTAACTACCTATGTCTCTCCACCTAACACTTTGCTTACCTTTTTCAAGGCTAGGAATCATGCAGAGTTGTAGGACTTAGTTTTTTGTTGTTGTTCTTTCTTTCTTTTCTTTCTTTCTTTCTTTCTTTCTTTCTTTCTTTCTTTCTTTCTTTCTTTCTTTCTTTCTTTCTTTCTTTCTTTCTTTCTTTCTTTCTTTCTTTCTTTCTTTCTTTCTTTCTTTCTTTCTTTCCTCACGTAGTCCTATTTCTGCATATAAAGGACGTGTCGGTACTTAATCAAAGATAACTAATACAGTGGTCTGTATGTTTTTTTCCTCAATCATTTGCATAATTAGACTGAGTTGTTGCAAGTCAATTAGACAAACCCTAAAAGAACAGTAAAAATGTAATCGAATAGCCAACAACTGAGTTATTTTAGGCTTAATATTTCTAAGAAGGGTATTTTTAAGAGATTTTAATGATGTCAGAACTACCTAGGTGAGGAGATGACATTCTTTTCTAATCCTTCAGCTTTTTATCTGAATTCATGTGCATAAAGCAGCTCCATGAATTTAAAGATAAACATATAATTAGGTGTTTTTAGGATTGTATCTCACTGCTTTTCATATTCTTTGCACCTTAAGACTGCAGTTATTTCTGTGTTTGCTAGAGATATTTAGTCAAGGGAGAAGCATAACTTTTATCTATAGTTCTAGTCATCTATTATTTCCTCAGAAATTACTTTTTTACAAGAAAGGCTGTAAACAAATCCATTTCTCTAGTAAGTCTAGGAACTAGATGGTGTATGTGAATTGTTAAGACCATATTGTTAACTTGTTTTTTTCCATTTGTTACTTTCAAAGAATTCAAGCATACCAAACAATTTCCTGTCGGAATTACATTTAAAACAAATTTGGCATATTTCTTTTTTATTTTTAAAGTACGTGAGGAAAGCATTCCTTTCATCAAGAACATAAACACTGGTTTTATTATAGTAGAAAAAAAATTGCTGAATTTTTAGAGAGCTCTTTCTCATAATCAGTTACATCAGAATAATTTGCTAAATTGAAGGATTATTCAAGAGACATAGAAGCCTGATGCTTCATTCTATGATGATTCTTCCCATAGTGAAAAAAGCATGTGGTTCCGGGTATTTTGTTGTTGGAATCCCTACTTTTGTGAGTAGTGATGGACTGGCTGACTTCTAGCTTGTACAAATAATGGAATAAATTCATACTTTCAGCCCATAAGTGCTTACTTAAAAAGAGGGGAAAGAGGAAGAATGGGTTGGTTGATACAACGTTAATTGGTATAGTTCTAGAGAAGAGCTTCTCAGTGGTTAGTAGCTTGGAACTCTATAACTGGAAATACTTTAATTTAAAATCCAATAACAGAAGCTTTATTGACTACATGCAGAAACACTTAAGATTTTTTATTTATTTATTTATTTTGAATCACAGGTTGAATCTTCTCTCTAAAGCAAATCCATTGAATAATAGAATTGTACTTCTATAAAGCTGCTGTAGCAGGGCCAGCGTCAGGGTACCGGACTTAAATGGGCACTTCTTGTATAAATGCTATTAACTGGAAAAAGACTCTTGGAGTTCTTTGTGGATAAAAGGTCTCAGTAGAAGCCTCAGCTGGTATCTCTACATGAAACAGATAAAGAAAAATATTAATTAACCCCATTGCTTTTGTTAGTCTTTGAATCAATTTTACTACCTTTCTGCAGAAAGAATTTAACAAATACATTTTTAGAATTTTTTAAATTCAAAACCCATTCCTATTTTGTTCTTTGTTTTCAGAACACCACAGAATTCCTGCTTTGGAAGAGGCAAGTTGGTTGCTGGGGAACATCAACCAGACCGGCTACTTTAGAGTTAATTATGATGTTAGGAATTGGAGGCTGCTAATTAATCAGCTAACAAGGAACCATGAGGTAAGTTCCTCTTCTCAGCCCTAAAATCTGATTTTATATGCGAACGTTCACTATTTCATCACCCTAAATGGTTCCATTTTTCTGGTTGCTCCTCATAGGTTATCTCTGTCAGTAATCGAGCAGGCTTGATCGATGATGCATTCAATCTAGCCAGGTATGTTTGCCTGAAGATAATTTATCTTCAAATACATTCTTGCAACAACTCATACAATCATTAGCTCAACAGCTGAGAGCATTTTGAAGTTAAATATGTTTTAAACACACTTTAGTTTTCCTCCCCCCACCCTTTTTTGTATGGTGCATAAACATGGTCTGTAGCACACTCTTGATCAATAATTGCCGTAGGGTATTTCCGAGTCTAGAGAGGTCTGATCAATTTTGCAGCAAGTTTAATTTAACACTTTGGAGGTAAATAATCTTTTTCCACTTTCTTTAATGAAAAAGGAAGGTGTTTTTTTCTTCTTCTGTTACTCCCTAAAGCACCCATTCTCTCCTCCTCCCTCTCCAACCCCTCCCCCTCCTTTTTTTTTTTTCTAAGAATCCCTTGTGCTGTATTTTATTTGCGATGGAAGGCACCTTCAAGCTTCAGATTTTTTTTTTTTTTTTTTTGCCTTGACTTATGCTGTTATATCATTTTTCCAATATCCTTTTCTTGTAGTCTGCTAGAACAGACTCTTTTTTCTGCATGACGTTTTTCACACAGAATGTAAAGTCAGAGTTCTGTTGACCGTTTCTGGAATTTATACAGCTCTTTGTGTTTTATTATGACCAGAGTTATGTAATTAACATGTATAGTGCTGGTTAGGTAATGCCTTCTTTATGAATTGAGACAATGAAATCATTCCCGTTTTGAAGTCAATACATCCAATATGTTGGTCGTCAAAGTGAAGAATGAGAAGAAAGTAGTGGAACTTTTCAAATTTTGAGATTGTTGAGGTCCCTGGGAACACTGCATCAGTAAAACACTATGATGTCAAAGGCTGTGTGAAAAGAATTCCTGATGTTACTGGCTTTTCCATTTGCTAGTGTATTTATAGGCATATTTGAGCAGGGGCTTGCAAGAATTGGCAGTACTGAGGTACATTTCACTAGAAATGGTCACCAGAGATTTTTGAGATTCAGGCACAATGTCACGCAGAAATTATGGCTCAGTGATTTTCCAGCTTCACTGCAGTAAAAAACAGTTTTGTGCCCTACCACTCTGTTCCTGCTGCCTGTGCTAGCCTGAATATATGACATAAACTAGTGATTAGTCCTTACTTAATAGCCCAGAGATGTAGTAGAGAAGGAGGTATGACAGGGAGAGAAAGAGACCCCTTTTGCTTTTTGCACTGCCTTTCATTCTTGCCTTGTATCCTCTTCCCATTGGCAACGTTACAGAGTTATAAATAGGTTATCATTTCAGTGACCCAGGTAGTCCTTGGCTAGTAGAATACTGCAGAATATTCTGAAATACCTAGACTGTTGAAAGAACTAATGCATGTTCATTCAGGTAACAGTCTGTTCCTTTTTATTTTTATTTTTTTTGGCAACTCAGAGCTGCTTTATGTCTAATAAAACTGAAATAATTTGCAGTTATGCAAAATCAGTATGTGGCTTTCTTCTTCATGAACTGAATGCAGTCATATGTGGCTTGGCTTTACAGAAAATCTAGGCACTGAAAAAGCCTGTTTCTTAAGCTGATTCCTGTAGGTAGGTGTTTTTCTTCTCAGTCAGTACTGAGCCAGTGCTCTAGGATGTATTCTTCATAAAGCATAACAGCAAGGTCTTGATTAAAGGCCCAACCTGCATAGTCTGGCCAAGTTTTTCTACCTAAAAAAAAACCCAGACATTAGATAAGAAACATGTTTTCATACATACTTTCCAAAGCTGTTTTATGGATATTGGATCCTGCTGCTTTTTCACAGGTAACTATGCCGGAACACTGTAAGTTTTTTTGCAAAATTTCATGTTGTAAAAACTTAACTTCTGTTAATGATGAACTGCAGTGGATGGCTACTGCATTTGTTACTCGTACACCGTGGAAAAAAGTAGTTGAGCTAAATATTTACACTATAAACCCATTTGTATATGTAGATATTACATAAGCAGAAATATTCTTATAACAGGGATGCACAGATAGGTTCCTGCTTCTTTTAAACCTCTGACTCCTGTTAGTAGTACTGCCTTACAAGCAGGTCTGTGTGTGACAGATTTGGTTGAAGCAGAGATCTAGAGAAGTAGAAACACATATTTGCAAATATTTAAAAAATATAGTTAGTATTCAAAGAGTAGCAATAAGATATGTGGATTTGCCTAAAAGTGGCAGATACTAGGGTATACTGTTCTTAATCCTTTCTTTTTTTTTTTTTTTTTTTTTTACTTCATCTATCATCTTTCTAAAGAAATGATAATAAAAACAAAAAGTAACTATGCTTGAGTATAGTTATGTTGAAGATGCTCTAATTGGCTGGCTAACTGTATGGTACCTTTCTAAGAAGTGTTTGGCATTTTTTTTCTTTTCATTTCCTCTCTCCCAGGCAAAGACAGACCAGGGACAGACCTACTTTTTTCTCTGCTCCTTACCATGAGCAGGACTAGAGAAGCATTGAGAGTCTGTTAGAAGAGTTTTGGGGCAGACCTTGAGAGCAGAGCACCTGAACTTCTGGGAGTATGAAAGTGCATGTGAAAGCTCTTGTGGGGACAAGCAGTGGAGAGTCGCACGCTGATGCTGCAGTACAGCACAGCAGCTCTGCTGTGACAGATGCACAGCAGCATCCCAAAAACAAGCTCTGAGGGCTATCAAAATGACACAGACCCTTTCAGTTTCCTCAAAACGTCCATGTTTAAAAGGCCACCATTAGCCTAAAGGCAGCCTAGCTTTCCCCTCTTGGCTGCAAAGCACAGTTCATAAAATCATTTCGCTTTTTGTCAGAGCAGTACCATTCTTCGGATGTTACTAGCCTTGTGGATGTAGTGGTGATTCTATCTTATGTCCAAGGCACAGAATGCATTTCTCCCTCCCAGTATAATGTTACATGGTGGGGAGATTAAAAACAGGCAATTGTCTCTGACTGCTACATGAGAAAAAGTGAGTAACCTTATTGACCTATCACTGAGGTAATAATTGGTAGTTTAGACTGACTTCAGAGAAGACTGGCTGTTTTAAAGGGTAATTGTGTCCTCTGATGTGGTCCCTAGTGGTACTGATAGGTTATAATCTTGTCTACCACTATAAATGTACGTACATGAGTTGAGAGAGAGAACTGTGGAATATATACTTTTATTTTAACACCTATGTATTATTTTCAGTAATAAAATAATGCATAAATGAAAACATAACTTCTTAAATCCACACTTGTCCTTTTAAAAACAATTTCCAACATAAGCAGTTCTTGTTACCGTATTAAATAGAGCGTATTTCTTCAAAATACCCCATCCTTCATAGAGATTTCTGAAGTACTCCCTAGTGTGTTGTTGAACTTGATACAGATAATGTCCATTCCACAGCAGAAAGGTTTGACTCAGTTCTTCCAGTGTCCTAAGATGGTAAGTCTTGATTCCTATATATTAATGCTAATTGATTTTGTTTATGAAACAAGTACAGATCTTATTTTTAGTAAAATTTAATAACAATGATTATGGAGAAAGCTGAAAGAATATTATTTATTTTGGAGATTTTATTCTTTCAAAATGTTTGCTATCCTTTTTATTGTCCAGTATAATTATTTCTCTAAAATAAACATAAATGAATCGTTACCTCCAAGGAATATATTAAGCTCTATAATTTCCTAAACTTTTGCCCATTTTATATGTAAATATATTCCTTCTTCTTTCTTGGTGCATTTTGGTTCCATAAAATTAATCAAGCAGGATTGAGCAGAATAATAACAATAAAAGAAAGCAGCGGTTTGCCCACTGTGTTTGAATTCTCGCAAGCTTGTTTGTTTTTCAGACTTTTAAACAAAATTCTGTTCTCGGCTGTAGTACGTGCATACACCCTGCAGATCCAGAGTGCTGTAGCCTTGGCAGTAACATAGCTTATGGAAATACATTCCCAAAATTCTTGAGCAAGAACAGAACCTTGGTGCTCTCTCTTCCCTTCTTCTTGAAGACCCTTTATCTATTTAGAATGTTTTGTAAAGGATTTCAGAACAATTTGAAACTAAGTTGGTTGTAGCAAATGGAATGTATTGATGGTAGACTGATAAAGAGAAGATGAATGGAACTGTGTATCTCTTCTAAGCTTTAATAAAGGTAGTTCAGAGAGCTCCAATAAACAGTGTCACAGGAAATAAGAAAGATCCTACGGTTTCTTGAGAGTGTGAATAATGTTGTCAGCTTCTCATGTCTTTCTCATTCCTTGGGGTAGGGTGTTAGCGAATATGTGAGGTGGAATGCTTCACACTTTACTTTAGGTGTCCCAAAGGTAGACTTGTACATCTGAGCTTGTCACCTTGCATGGCACTGACAGATAATGGAGACAAATAACACTCAGAACCTCTCAAAGGCACATAACATGGGATAAGATAAATTACCCTCTTGAGGTTAGCAGTCTTGTGTCTAGTTCTAGTTCCCTAGTTCTTCCTTGCTGGACTCTAAATCTTCATATTCATTGCCACTCATTAAACATGTTGAATTAATCCAATATTATGTCAAAGAAATACATCTGGTTTGTATTCAGTGTTAATCGGTATTGAATCAGATGATTAGATGTGATTGTGGATACTTATTTTACTCTCATCTAAAATAGTTATTGCTGTTCTGGAAGAATCCCTTTTGTCTCTTGAACACTAATGTATATCTAATACCCCTTGTTTCTGCCTCTGCCATAGGCACTTACTGTGTTAAGGTGATAGGTGCTTGGTCTGCGTGGCAGTTTCTCAGAAACAAGGTTTTGATGCCGACATTCTTCATTGCTGTTGATCATTATCTTGCCTTCTGTTCTACCATGAAGAGTCTGTGGTGGAGTTCTTTGGGTGCTCAGATTTTCGTGACTGTTCCCTTTTGAGTCGCAGGCCTAATGACAGTGTGGAACATGCCAAGACTAAACTCATTGGTTACACATTAACAAATGCCAAAGACAACATCTGACGATATGTTTTGCATATTTCCCCACTGTATTTCTTAACTGGATTAATGAGAAGTCATAGAATCATTAAGGTTGGAAAAGACCTTCAAGATCACTTAGTCCAACTGTCCACCTACTGCTAATATTGGAATATCGCCTACCAAACCATGTCCCTAAGTACCACGTCTACCCTTTCCTTAGACACTCCCAGGCATGGTGACTCCACCACTTCCCTGGGCAACCTGTTCCAATGCTAAATACCCTTTCTGAGAAGAAAATTTCCCCAATATATATTCTATAACCTTCTCTGGCACCAAGTCAGGCTGACAGACCTGTAGGTGCCCTGGATTCTCCTTTTGAGCTTTCTTATCGATGGGTGTCACACTAGCAAGTTTCCAGTCATCAGGGACATCTCTAGTTGACTAGAACTGTCTGAGGATAAGGGAAAAGGCAGTGTCAACCTACCTTTTGATACATAAATTCAGATTCTTTCCCTGCTCTTAGTAGATTTTTTATGTCCAGAATGTTCTCTCAGCACCAGTGCATCCCTGAAATGTGTTGTACAATTTGCTTCACTGCTCTTAACTACACAACAGAATCAGATACAAATGATACATGACTCCAATAGCAAAATTTTTCGCATGCTTACTGTCAAGAGTCACTTTGATTCTTCTTTTATGAACATATGCAAACATAAGATGAAATGTATATCTCCATGTAAAGCAGATATCAAGGCTGTGATATGTCACAGAACATATGGACTGACATACAGCATATGGAATGAATGATGGCTACCTTAAAATATTTGTGGCTTTCTATTTCCTTTAAAAAAGGCACAGCTGCTATGGCCCATTGAGAGAGTATTTATGTCAAAGAAAATACAACAACTCTTGTAGGAAGCAGTATCTAAATCAATTGCTTGTGCGTTGAACCACCACCACAATTTGTGACAGTGAAAAAGAGTTTCTGTGGCATCTGCTGAAATAATTTTGTTGAGGCCTCATTTATTAAAATAGTAAATCTATACCACTATTAATCAAGCATGATATAAACTATCGATCTAATACTCACTCCATTAACTAGTACTCAGAGGCACTAATTAAGGGAGCTGCTTAACATATCTGTTTTTTGTATATGTTGAATTATCAGCAAATGCTACCAGGAGTAATAATGAGGGTTGGGGTTAAACTGCACAGTTTATTCATTTAAATGGACACTATATGACTGTTGGGTTTATGAATAAGCCAAGTCAAATAAGGTCAACAACCCTGGATATGGCTGCTGAAATTTGGAAACATTTTGAAGTACAGCAATTAGGCCAGATGAGAACTCTCACTGTTGTTGCTACTTATTATCTAGACCCAACATTTTAAATGGGGCCTTGAATACCTTGACTTTTCCTGACATTACAGTGAACAAGACTTCAAGTAACACAATCAATTGTAACATGAAACCAATTATCTTAGATATGTTGGAAGACTTCAAATGCTACAATAAATAAAATCTTAACCTCTGGAGAAGGAAAACTACAATGAACATCACTTCAGCTCCATGGTTTAATTCTGATATGCCCATATTTGCACCAGCAACTTCAAGAAAATAAATCCTCATATTTATCAGTAATAATTTTGGATATTATATGGAAGCATAAAAATTAGAGGTTTAATTACAGGATAACCAGAGTTGTGAGTCCCACTGGCCAGCAATTGCGTCAGTGTAAATGGTGGTAATCCCCCTGCTGTTTTTTGGCACCAGTACTGTCAGTGGTTCAAATAGGGTTATTGATCTTTGCTACCAAAATTTGGCTTTTGATGTCGAGAAATAAGATCAGCTAATAGTTAGAGAAATGATGTTGCCGCAAGTAGCTGAATTGTCAGGTGTTTTTGCCTGAATGTCAATACTCTACACCTGGGGTTTAAAGAATAAGGAGAAAGTTGGTTTGGGTTTGTTGTTGTTTTGGGGGCTTTTTTTGGAAAGGAGAGGAGAGGAGAGGAAAAAGGAAAGGAAATATGAAAAAGTATAGTGCTTAATAATAAGCTCAATTCTGAATTTGCTCAAACTCTTATAGACGTTATTGCTCATTGAAAACTTAAGGAGTAGAAGGGCTGTTTCATTCTGCCCCTCCCAAAAAATCATCACAAAAGAAAATAAATAATACTTTTAATAACTGAATCATGTGAAATTGACCCCTGCTAGCCCCCTGAAATACATTCAGATTTCACCAGTTAATTTAAGTGAGTGACTTCTCCAAAATCTGTTTGGCAATAATGAAAAACATGACATTACCCAACTTCATTACCCAATTTAATCTTAATTTTAAACAGTAATATCATTCCTTTTCATCTTGCACTCTTCGTCTGTTTTAATTCCTTTTTTTTTTTTTTTTTTTTTTCTATGGGAAAGAAGAGGAAAGGAGAGCTACTAAACCCAGTTTAAGGAAAATTTTAAGGAAAATTTTTGTTGTGTTTTTGCAACTGCCAGTTTTTAAAGGTTTGGGTGTTTGTTTTTTTTTTTTTTTTTTTTTTTTTCCCTTTTTTAACAGAGGTGATTAATTAAAATTAACATTAGCCTTTGCTTATTTGGCAAGTCTAAATCTATGTGAGATATTTAAACCATGTGATTACTCTGATAATTGCAATGAATTTGAACTGTTCTATGAAGGATGCTTAAAATGCTCTTGTGTGAAGCTAAATGTCACTTGAAGAGTCCTCAGATATTTTGCATGTAAGAAAACATAATAATAAGCATGCTTCACTTAAAACTGTCATACTCTCTGAATCCTTTGATGTTGGAGAGGTTGAATGCTGATTAAATTTAGCACTTAAAATGGGCTTGGTAGCCAAATGGTCCTGTTATACTTATCAAAATGCAGATGTGCATTCCTGTACTAGTTATGTGGAAGTCTACAGCTGTTACAAATAATAATACGTCCATTAAGTCACTCTGGATGCCTCAGAAAAGCAGAGTCTTTATCTGGACCTAAGTCAGCCCAACTTTGAGAGTGGAAGATGAGGTAGATCAGGCTTTTACACTCAAGTTCCCTCAGACTTTGTTACAGATTTCTCATTATGAGAAAGCATTATTTTTCCGTCTTTCTTTCCTGAACATGAATGGCAAGCATCTTAAGTTTTTAATCTTTGAATTTCCAGACTTGTAGAAGTGAGACGTTTCTTCCCAGGAAGAGCAGTCATGCATTGGAACAGGTTGCCCAGGGAAGTGGTGGAATCACCATCCCTGGGAGTGGTCAAGGAAAGGTTGGACCTGGTGTTTAGGGACGTGGTTTAGTGGGTGACATTTGTAGTAGGGTGATGGTAGGACCAGATGATCTTGAAGGTCTTTTTCAACCCTAATGATTCTATGATTCTAAGTGGAAGGTGACATACATGACTTCAGGAGTTTACTTACCTGTTGCATGAGTTGCCTTTCTGAAAGCTTGTTTTCTATGTCTGGGTTCAACATATCGGTTCTGCCACAGCATTGCTGTTAAAGCAATGTGGGAAAATATATCCTGAATACATTAACAGGGGCCCCAGTCCTCAGTACTTCCAGAAGAAATGAGTAGGGTTAGAAAAAGCCAAATACAGTTAAGTTTCTCTGTGACTTAGTCTAATTTACACACTTAACCATAAAGGTAAAAGAACGAGTCAATGCATAAGAATCCAACTTATTTTAAACTGTGGGATAAGCTCATTAACTTTGTGGGTTAATGAGTATATCTAATTATTCATATATCGTGCATGCACAGAAACAGAACTCATGTTAATCTGAATTGCATATCTATGTTTTGAAGAGCTGCTTTTCCCCCCTTTGAAATTACCCAAACAGAAAGCTAGTCATGCTTTACACATTTCATAGGAAACAGATGATGCAGTGTGAGTTTTAAATCAGTGGCAAGTAAATCACCTCATTTCCATTGTTTCAACAATGTCTATCAGTTTGCTGCCAGTGTGGATTTTCTAATTTTGATTTAAACACATGACTTATAATGACTTTGTTGGGTGGTGGGACTAAGGGATTTATGGTGCACTTGTATATGGGACTCTCATCACTGTATGGCAACCCTGTCGTTTTTGTGACAGAGTCTGTTTGACTTGTGCTGGATTTATGATAGAAATAATTCAGAACAGAGTAATAATTTTCCCTTGGCAATTACACTACCATTTGGTACTTTGTCCCTAAGGGGAAAATGAATGTGCTGGGATCTGTCCATAAGTTCCGTGGCTCAGTGTAAAGAACAAATCAAGGTCAGAATGCAGCTGAATACACACTGATGTTTCATAATATAATCTAGATCTCTAGCTTTTATCTGACTCATTAACAGCTCATGTAATTTAAAGATTATTTTTGATTGGTGTGGGATTTTTAGTGGGAATTCTTTGCGAGGGATATTTCATTGCCACATTCAGTACTTTCTGCTCATTGCCTCTTTTCTTTACAGCAACGGCAACTGTAGCAGTTTCTTTGGTGTAAGCAGAATACTAGCTTGTTAAAGGGTTGGTGCTTATGATATTATATAATGTCCTACTCCACTTTATATATATATATTAGTTTTGAGAGGTCTTTATCTGCCTCTGCCCTTATCATAAAAATGGGGAATAACCTTTTCACCACATTTTGTCAGCAGCCTCTTTAGACATGAAAAACCTGCTGGGCCAGGATGTTTGTCTAGAGATAATTTGTCTAGTAACTAAAACAAATCTCTTTACTTGCCTGTGTTCTTTTTCTCCCATTTAGTTCAGCAGGTGACTGAAATCCAGGAACACAGATGATAAAATGAACCTTACGTTTTGCCATGTTTCTTACTGATGTTAAAGTTCTCATGTGTTAACAGTGGCTACAGAGAGATTGACATGATGGTAAACAGAAGAATAAGAACAATTATATAGAAAGTGATAAAACAGCCATGGTTCTCAAATATAATCATTTTGATTAAATTTTGGTTTTGTAGACATGTTCTTTTAAAAAGCTCAGTATGAAGGAGAGATTGCTTGTAGAGACTCTTTTCTAAGCATGGGCTCATTTCTATGTGACCAGTGATGCCGATAAAAAACCTCTAATCTAAAATAAAGACCCCAGCTTTTTATATTTTATAATGAAGCTGCATAAATATCATTTAATTTTAGGATATGTACATAGATCTGCTAGTACTCTTCCATGAATAAGTACTGGGAGAAGGGTTAGAATTAGAATATTATTACCATGCCTGTGGGAAGAGGAGTACTGAAATTATAATGCTCCTATGATATTCATTCCTAGATGCCTACAAGTCAGACAAATTTCTGTCAGAAATGGCATTGATATGAATCTACATTGGTTAGGGAACGTACTAAGTGAGTTCTTAAGGTTGCTTTCAACCATTTCTTTCTAGGTGCTGTATGTGAAGTTTTGTAAAGTCTTTAACCTGCACTTGAGAAATGCTTAACCTGAACATTGCTTTTCATTCAGCCACTGTTTATAAATCAACAGCGGTTGGATTGCGTATTTTATATGCTGCATACTTTCCATGGCTATCCCAGATTCCTGTGCAGAATTTTGGTTGCAGATATGTTCTTGCTAAGATTCTCAGATGGCTGCTTGATACATACTGGGAGAAACAATATGATTGTCTCAGACCAGTCATAAGATGTGTCATCACAATGTTTTTGTAGTATTTATGTTTGTTACGTGATTTTGGTATAGCTTATAATCAATTATTCCCTGAGTGACAGACAATATTTCAGTTTTCCTCTGAGATGGCTATGCAGGAAGAGAAGCTCATCTCTTAGCCCGAGCTCTGGCACATTTGGACTTTTGCAGACAATATCTGATGGTATTTTTTGCTGAACTTTAAAGATAGCAATATGATTGATAGCCAAAAAGACACAAGGAAAAAAAGGATTTCTGTAACTGACCTTCCAGTGTCATTGTTGGAAAAGACTGATAAATCAAGCTGAATGTGTGGAATATGTACAAAGCTTAACTTAGTTTATTTTCTCCATACCTTTGAGTAAGTAATAGCAGACAATTTTATGACAGTGAAATTATCTTTTTTCCCTTGTTGGGAAAGTTGCTGCTGTTTCTTATAATTGTAATCTACAAGGACCTCCTTTCATCCCTGACCCAGCCCTCAGGATTGATTCTGTTGATCTGAGGAGTGGATTTCAGTGATATTATGCGTAAGTGTTCTTTAGGAGTCAAATGCAGAAAAGAAGGAAGTTCAGGAGGAAACAAGAATAGCTCAGTCTTTGCCATAACTTGATAAATTTGTAAGTTAGAAACAGTGAGGTGATAAGAGCAGCAGTTTCCATTGTGAACAGGATGAGTAGCATCACAAAGAATCACAATTATAAAAGTGATTAGGAAGGCCAAAGCTCATGCATAAGTAAAAGATCTCTTTGAGTTAATTTCTTATGTTTCTTTATGAAGAAGTTAAACTTAAAGCAAAAATAAATCTGGTTGTTTTGCAGTGATGATTCCTCTTATGTGCTTAGTATAGAGAGACTTATTTTAAATATGATACTAAATGTCCATTAGCACAGCCACAATAAACATTCATCTGTTTATTCCTTAAGCAGCATGTTTCCTAGAGCCATTCCTCTTGTTCCTCGCTCCACACTTTCTCAAGGTAATCAAATTATCAGTAGCTATAATAACAAAATGCATAATTACATATATGCAACTTTAACCTAGTTTATCTATTTGTGAACATTTTTCCCAAGGTATTTCAATCTGCAGTCGATCCAGCTTGCTTCTGGCTCCATTTTCTATAGTTATACAAAGTAATAAGACCTAGGATTCACCTTGATGATATTCTGCTGATTCAGAAATAACAAAGGCCTATAAAAACAAAATAATTCCTCTCACTTTCTCTAATTCCTCTCACTTTCTCTAACTTCACACGCATTGAACTCTGTCCACTATCCACTCCGACAGCTCCATTCTTATTTCACATCTGCTCAGTTCCTGAGTGACTCGGTGAACTCCCCAAGTGATCTTGTTTTTCCTGCCTGAGTCTGTGCTGTAACTGGACCTGAGAACAGCCTTGCTGACAAAATGGGGACAAAGATGATATGAAGCATACCCAAGAGTGGGTCATCACGAGGACAGGGGATAGATCATTTTGAAAATTGATACATGAACTCACATCTTTCCCAAGAATTCAAAGGGAAAAGGACATAATCCTTCTGAGAGAGCAAGAATCACAATGACTTGCATGGAAGTGGTGCAGTTTGCAAGGAAACTGTGGATTTGAACCATACCAAAAAGAGCAGTCTATTTCAAAGATTTTAGCTTGGTAGTTCTTTTATGCTGTTACAGCTGAGATCAGGATTTATCTAATCGTAGTTTATTTCTATAATAATCTGTAATTTTCTTTGTTTGCTGTACTAAACATTCGAAGTATGCATCTTTTTCCCTGGGCAGTGATAGAAATTAAGGGGACCAATGGCAACCAACAATGACAACAATAGTTTGTGAAGATGTATTATACTGTAGCCTATGTTAATTTGAAGCTGGTGGAATCCAACTTCCTGATTTTAAGTGTTTAATGAAACAAAATCATTATCTTTTGTATAGGCAGGTAGAAAACTCCTCTGGGATTTAAACACATGTATCAGGAGAAGAATAGATTGGTGTGTTTCTGGCAAGTTCACACCCACAGGGTTACACTTTGTGTCTGCAACCTGTATAGTTAAGAAAAAATGCTGTTTTGAAAAAGAAAATGAGTGCAAATCCTAAAACTTGATGTTTCCAGTACTTAGTTCTAAAAAGCAGCTTCCAAATGCTTGTGTCTGTATTGCACTTTACTTGTAAAGCTATTTGTTTTAAAAACTTTCTTGAAATCCTGCTGAACTCTTCCTTGCAGGGAGAGGTGTTTTCTTCCAGTAAAAGAATAGGACAAAATTCTAGCAGATTGATTTATAAACATTTGGAAAAGCATAGCTTATATGGAAAGTGCTGAAACATTCTTAACAAAAACAATGTCATTGGATACTATTTCAGTTTAATAAAGTAAATTATTCCACAATGGCTAGAAGACAAGGCAGCTATGAAGGAGAAAGGAGAATGAACAGAAGAAAACTATGAAGCTAAAGGATGCTTTTTCAGTATTAGATCTTCCCACTTGCCTCTGGCCAGTTGAAATGTTCTCTGAAACAAAATGCCTCGGGTTGTTGATTATATGCAGATTGCTTTCTTTCTTATATATTAGCAAAACAACACCTTCTTTTTTTTTTTTTTTCAATATAAAGTCAGTTACTTCATCAATCATATATTTTATTGCTACTAGAATCTATATAAATTAGGGATACTTTGTCTAGTTTACTTTCATGTGTGTTCATGCCTTCCTTCATCCAGTTGGTATGCTCGCATGAGAGACTGTGTTGCTGTTTTTTATAAGATTGACTTTTATGTCATTACAGTGTGAAGAGTTTATCATGTTTTTCTGCCTTTTAATTTCATTTGGAAAAAAAAAAAAAAAGGAAGTCATTTTTGCCTTATCATGTATCTCCTGCAAAATCAATTTAATACTAACTTCGTTTATTGTGCAGAGCTGGTTATTTGCCTCAGAATATTCCTTTGGAGATTATCAGATACCTTTCAGAGGAGAAGGATTTTCTGCCTTGGCATGCTGCCAGCCGAGCTCTTTATCCTCTAGATAAATTACTGGACCGCACAGAAAGCTACAACATCTTCAATGTAAGAGATATATAGTCCCTCTATCTCTCCCACTCCCTTTCCCTCTCTCTCTTCATGTCCCCCTCTTTCTCTCTCTCCTTCCCTTTGCCCTTTTATTGCCAACAGTTGAACTATTCCCCAGTTAGATACTGCAAGTGGCCTAGTGTTACTATCTTTCTTCCTAAATGTTCTTTACTTAAACAGCAATTGTCAAGCTTTGGTTCATTTGCATTTGAACAGTGATAACTGTTTTTGAGACCTATGTGAGTACTGGAAGGAAAGGTAATTATTCCTTCTATAAAATATAATAACAAATAAAGTATTTCAACAAAGTATTTCACTTAAAAGAGCCAAAGTAATATATTTGAAGATTATCTCTTTTGAGGAGCCACGCAGCTATACTTAGATTGATGCCCAAGCTTAGCAAGGACACCAAATGCAGGCATAACTTAACAGGATGCACGCAACTGAAGAAAAGATTTGTAGTCATTATTTCATTCAAAGCGCCATGGTGAATTCAATGCAGTCACCTTAATTAACAAGGATTAGATCACCATTGAATCAGAAGCCCATTCATAATTGGGTCCAAAGGGACAGTGGTAGAAACTAGAAGTAGGTAATTAAGATAGACATGACAAACATTTTACCTGGAAAAAATCTAGCTATGCTGAAGCATGCTTAATGAAGTACACAGGATTTGACTGCAGCCAGTGACAAGCTCTTTTTGTTTATTTGTTTGTTTTTTGTTTGTTTTGACTCACAGTGTAGTTTATGTATTCTACATATTTTGAATGGACAGCATACAGTAATTTTGTGTAATTTGGTAGACATTCAAAAGAAGGAACTCTCTAAATCCAGAAATGTTTAGATGTGCTTTATTTTTGTTCTTGAACATGTGTTTGTTTGTGTGTGTGTGTGTGTGTGTGTCCAGACACACACGCTCAGAAAGCAGGAAGCTAGAGATGACTGGGTGTATGTATATATGCATATATGTATAAATGATGTTGAAATAAATTGTGGTTTTAGTCTGTTAACTGCACAGAAAAATTCTTACCAGACTGCCATTGCTATTTCACTTTTAAACATGACTGTGTAAGGAAAAGACAATTTTAATAAATAAAAACAGTAAAATTCACAGCTGGGTTGTGTTTTATCGCTTCTGATGAGAGCTTTGAAAGCAGGGGTGATAGCAGAGGAAATAAAAAGTCTTTTTAGTCACAGAATAACATATCTGCTAGAGAAAGCTGCAGTATGAATCTCCTTTTGTCCTAACATCATATATACATACCCATGCATCCATAATAATAAAATAGATGCTATTCTATGCAGTTCTTTATATTTCAGTTCTCTTTTTCAAATTGGTGAATTCCACTGTCAGAACATTATGCTGAATACAATGACAGTTGTTTTCTTCACAACTGGTCAGGATATGGAAATATGTCACCCGTGTAGAAAGTAAAAGTAAGCTAAAATACATCTTGTGCTGACTTTGTTATTTAAGCACACCAACAACCTGAACTTAAAATATAGTGTTATTAAATGTACAAAGCTCATTTGCAGCCACATTGTTCAGTATTCTGAAGTCAATTGACTGTATCTGTGTAATATTTTTGCCCTGGTTATGGCTATTATAACAATTTTCTTTTAAAAATGAACATGCACGATGTAGTCGAGAATAGCCATTGAGCTGTTGACAGTCTTGCAACTTTCCAACCATGTATTGTAAGTTCAAAATAGCATATTAGAAACTCTTTTTAAATTGCTAGGAATTATAAAAATAAATCAGCTAATATGAGGCATCTGATCAAGTAGCTGTTCTGCAAATTACATCTGAATGTAGCAATGAACAGAGATTATATGTGGACATGTTACTTTGCTAATTGCAAATCAGAATCTTTGTAAGTGGGACATCATTTAGGGATAAAAAGGAGAGGCAAAACCTCAATAGGCAATAGTATTTTAAGTTTGAACCAAAAATCAAACATAAATGTTAACACTGAATATTCTTTTCTCCCTCAGGAGTACATTTTAAGACAAGTTGCTTCAATGTATCTCAAGCTTGGATGGCCAACGAATAATTTAAACAAATCGCTTGTTCAAGCATCCTACCAACATGAGTACTGTTATATTTGTCTTCCCTTCCTCCCTTCCTTCCTATGCAAGATATGGTTGTAATAATGCACTCTCCTAAAATCTGGTGTGATCTTTAGCATGTCATACTTTCCTAGCTCTCTCTTCTGTCTTGTTTTCTTTTTTTGGGTTAGAGGGAGAGCAGCAAGATACTATGAGATTAATTCTGTCTTCCTGAGTTTAAAGTACATGATTTGCTATGCTTTAAATTAATATTAGTCTGCACTAGATATTTAAGAAATTGGACTCTTGACCACAGAGGTCTGGAAGTGTAAATAAAAGCTGGGTTTGGTCCATGGCTTTTCTTTCACTGTTGCAGCAGCTGTAAGCATGTAGTGGACACTGAGATTTGTGTAGTTGGATTATCTTTGATATGTTAACCAAATATCAGCTGCTGCCGTTGTTACAAGAAATGCATTTTTGTAAATATTCTAACATATTTACTAATGGGGTCTTACTTTTTTGTTTTGTTTTGTTTTTTCTTTTAATTCGGGCAGAGAGTTGCGTCGGGAGGTCATCATGTTGGCCTGCAGCTTCGGTAACAAACACTGTCACCAGCAGGCTGCAACGTTAATCTCCGATTGGATTTCTAGCAATAGAAACCGGTAAGTAGAACAGAAATGTGCATTTCCCCTTCTCCTAGTCAGAGACAATATAGCTGGCATCCTCATACTTTTGAGACCCCCCACAGTGCCCAACTCCGCAGCATGGTGTGGGGGGAAGACGTCACCACCCGTTATTTAAAAATGGCTGTGGGGCTTCAGAATAAAGGATTTAACTTTGAATGTATGAATGGGTGGAGGGGACAACAATGTAGCCTCTGCTCACTCCTGATAACTTGCTGTTCAATAATGATATGCTAGAGGGCAAGAAGATTGGTTTTAAGGAGGAGTTTAAAGGAAGAAAGATGAAAGTACACAGCATCAGCAGACAAACACCTAACCTGCATCTGGGCCAGAGAGCAGAAGGTGCTAAGTGATAGAAAAAGTGAGAGAGGTTACAGGAAGAATGACTGAGGAGCAAGAAAGGAGATGGAACAATATATTTTAGGGAAATATTATGTAGGTCTTACAAGTGAAGACTTGGAAGTTAAGCATGGTTCAGGAATACATGGAAATGCTCATGTAAGGTTTCACAGAGGGGGGTGAAAATGCTAATGTGTCAAGCATTACGTTTGACAGCAAATTTTAAAGTTAGGCTGTCCTGATAGAGGGTTACTCAGATGTGGCAAGGGAACACAGGCCATTGACAGTGTATGAAATTTATCTTTTAAATGATTTTATTTAGCTAGGAAATGTAAAATTATTAAAGATAAAAGTATTTGTGTAGTAATCAATAGGCAATGAGATAAGTACAGCCTACAGGTCAAGACCATGACTTCTTGAGAAAGAATGATGTTTTTTTTCATGATGTGGAATGTGAGTGTGGTAGTATTTGTGTATGATATTTTGATTTAAGTAAAATATTTGACTTTCATATAACAGAGGAAAAGAGAAGAGGAAAATTCTGTTCTCTTTCAGTCCCAGTCTCATATTAGCTCTTCAAAAGGATCACATCTCTATAGACAGACATGCAGGATTTATCAAAGACATCTTGGCCAATAAGTTGTTTATTTCCAATTAAAATATATCTGTCTGTCTGTCTTCATAATCTTTGAAAATCCTTTTCATGTATACTCAGTTACATACGTAAGTACCTGAGTATTTTTTTAAAAACCACCCATGAACTGAACGTGGCTGGAAATTACATTTCTATATGACTTTGAAACTTCTGAAAAAATGTTGAAAATATGACTATGTACCTTTAAACAGGGTGTGTGGGGTTTAGGATTTTCCAATGTACGTGTACATGAGTTCTAATAGTCAGCAGCAACAATCAGCATAAAACTATTCAAAGAGGAAATTACAGAGAAAGAATTATTGGGAACAATCTGAAGAAGTAATTTGCTTAGATATTCATTTGCAAAATTAGTTAATCAAGCCTAGCACCATCTATTAGCATGCACAGCAGTAGATTATTCAGTGTTAAAAAGCTGTCACCCTGAAAAGCTTTCTCCTACCCTGTATCTACATCCTTTCCAACAGGATTGAAGAAGGAGGCATAAGGAAAAATAAAAAAAAATAAAAAAAATGCTTATTGCTTTACTAACAATAGCAAGAAAGGAAAGGAATACATTTAAGGAGCCATCTGAAGATTCATCTTAGCTTTTCTATGGGGCCATTCTTGGGAGCACAAGATTGTAGCTGCCAGCATATGACGAGTATTATGATAAAAGCATCACAGCAGGGCAGAGGAAGAGAATAGCTAGTAAGTTAAAGCAGTACATTTCTCCAAAGAAACAGCACAGTTTTGAAAAATAGCTGCAACAAATAATGTAATTACAAAATATGGATTGACAGTCAGCTGATAAATAGAGGTACTACTTGCAAAGAAGACAGAAACATGTTTTTATTTATTTATTTAGATTATAGGATTTGTTCTGTTCCCCACCCAAGAATTTACCAATTGCTATTCTCACAGCAGTTTCACGTACTGAATATAACTAACAAACGAGTAGACTCATTTCATACGTAGTTATATTCAAAAGACATTGCAGAGGCTAGTAGTAGCAGCAGCTTAGCACACATAAAATCAGCCTATATTTTACAGTTAAAATATTTGTAGGGGTCTGTCAGTGCTCTTTCATGAATGTTCAGATTCCTGCAGCAACTGAGGTACCACATATGACCTTTGCTCACTTTAAATTGACCTGAAAATCAGGGTCTGTTATTCCTGCTTCTCCACCAAGCAGATGATGATGATTACACAATAAAGATTGAATTACATGATGTTTGAGTCATGCCTGTTTCTCCTTTAGCACTTCAGAGACAACAGCTAGCTGAAGTACAAAGGGCAAACAGATAACAAGATACATGTAGAGAGCACATCCAAAGGTGCCATTTTGTCTTCTTTTGGATCACTAAAATATTTTACTCAGTTTGATGGCCCTAACAGCTGCTTGGGAATTCACTGAAAACAGCCACCTCAGAATCTGCAGGGATCCCTCAGAGCTTGTTTCCTCACAAGGAAGGGTAAACTTGTTCTGCTTATTTTTCCCCTCTGGCAGTGCCTGGAGAGAAAAACAGACAGGTACAGAAAATACTTGTATCCCTGCCTATCCTATTGATAAGGAGTGGGAACTTTATCAAGTAAAGTTGTATCTGCTGAAAACTACCCTAAAAGTTCTTGTAGAAACAGAAAAAGGATATTGACAGATGAGCTGCCAAGCACAAAGTTAGAGTCCCAGAGAGTGTGGAGATCTTCAAGGAAAGAGTGTCTCTACCTGTGTGGTTCTGTTTCTTCTTGAAATCTGAGATTTGCAGTGTTTGTGAATGGCTGTCCTTCTGGGAATCAAGTAGTACTCTCTCCAGCAAGAAATGTTGGAGAGGTTTTGTGTAAAAGGGAAGCTGGAGGTATTTTTAATGTCATGATACTTTTTTATACAGGCATAACTTGAGTTTGATTATGAAAACAAAAGTAAAGGCTAATTTGCAACCTTCCCACCCATTTCCCCCCCAAAAAAACTTATTCGGTGAAATAAGGTGTTTCATACAATGAGGTAATTCACAACCAGTGCATGTTGGAGGGATCACAAATTTTACAAAGCAGTAGACCCCAACAAATGAGACTAGAGAATTAGGCTTGTGTCCCAAGATCCTAATCAATACAAAATTAGGGTAGTGTTAAATTAATACCACATAAATGCACAGGCTGTAAATCATGTAAAGGTCATTGACTCTCTGGCAGTTACTTCAGTCAAACTTTAAGCATGCCTAGTTAATAATGCTGTAGAAATGCTAAAATCCATACCTTTTTGACATATTTTTGATCTATAGCTTTTTAGAAGTTCTTTTGAAATTGTTCTCTATTTCACTTGCAGCATTTAATTATGGTTAGGTAATAAACAAATAAAGTAATGTCTAACTGTTTTACCAGCATATGTCTACAGTTGCTGTGGTTCCTAGTAATTATATTTAGTCTGGTAGGTCCAGAAATTAATTACCATCTACTCTTCACTGTAGGGTATTGAAATAATCATAATAATCAGTTACGGTTTGTACTTTGTAATTACACCTTCTTTACCGTGCAAATAATTTACCACTGTTCATGCAGTAAAATAGTGGTCATTTATAGCACAAAGCCAGAGGTCCTCTTTGTGTTTCCAGCACTACTTGGAAAAAAGCCATTAGATTTCCAACTGTAGCACTTCAGATTTTTTTAAGAAATTAGTAAGGAAAAAATGATCTGCAGTATTAGCCTCCATGCACTAAAGTGGAAGTTGACTGAGAGACATGAAGGCTTGAATTTCTAGAGAGTTAGGTGTTGCAGTGCCGTGTTTTCAGATACCTGGCTCACTGGGCAGAATCAGATGCTTGGAGTTACACTTCCTACAAGGAGATATGGGAGCTTCTAAATAAGCTTGGTGGCAGCCAGTATGTGGAGTGAAGAGCCTCTTAATGTGGCACTGTGGAGAGGGAGAGAGCCCTGTTAGGGTCCAGCACTAATATGTAAATTGCTATCACAGAGTTAGGGATCCTTACAAAATACACCTTCAAAAGTGTCACTAAAGCAGTAAAAGCTCTGCTCCCTTCGTTTTCAAACAGGAGATGCCCCTTGACCCCTTTTTAAGCAGTTATTCTGTGATTAGGTTGTAACTGAGACTGCTGTAGAGCCTCAGTATAATACTTCAGTCTCATGCGTGCCACATGCAGACCACTCTCATCACCTCTCTCTGAGGCGTCTGGGACTGGCTTAAGACACACTGCCCTCCTCTAGTTCTAGTTCTAGTTCTAGTTCTAGTTCTAGTTCTAGTTCTAGTTCTAGTTCTAGTTCTAGTTCTAGTTCTAGTTCTAGTTCTAGTTCTAGTTCTAGTTCTAGTTCTAGTTCTGCCACTGAGATTTATCTCATTAGCAAGATAAACAATTCTGCTCTTCAGCCTAAAGATGAGAGCATTCATCTGAGAGAGGGAGGCTTGAGCACCTGAAATATCAGGATTACTTATTACATAAAGGGTTTTAGGCTAAATACATGCAGGATAAACATGATGATTGGACAAGGAATGTAACTCTAAAAAAAATTGGCTCTAAAAGGAGCAAACTGAACATATAACATCACCTAAGTAGCTCTAAGAGGACAAGGCATCTTTTTGCATCAGTGTAGGAACTGATACGGTATTTTAATCCTTACAATTGTTAAAAAAGATTTGATTATTTCTTTCAGCTGAAAATCTGAGATCATAATCAAAGTATTGGTTAATTCTTTTTAGTCACTGAATTTAAATCCTTTTGCTCTTTTAAAATGGTTGGTGGCTTTGAAAAAATTTGCTTGAGAGTCTGCATTATCTTTTTTTTTTTTTTTTGCTTGAGAGTCTGCAAAAATTTTTTTTGCTCTGTTAATTTGGGGTATATGCCATTCCTGTACTGAAGCAATGGAAACTCTTGAAGCTTCCATATGCATGTTTAGAAAATACAAGCCTAGCACAAAACATACAAGCACAGTGAAATTTCACTCGTAGTTTGAGAATGTAAAGTGACTGGAATTCAGTCAACAGCAGAATGCTACACAAGAGAAGCTACTGTTGGCTGAAAATTGAGATGTTTGCTTCTACCTTCATTTAACAGGGCTCATCCCTGTGAAGCTCTTTCATGTGTGAAGAAATAAATTATTCACACTCCTTAGGTATAACAGTATTGTGGTTCAGCCTAAAAAATTAACAACATTACCATACAATGCTTGCCTGAGCTTGAGACTCATCCTTGTTAACCCCTTTAACCTTCACTGCATATCTGTTCTGAAAGAAAAACATATTTCTAAGAGGATTAGCATTTTCAGACTTTCTGCCTTGGCTAGACAGAGTAAATGCATATTTCTGAGGTTCAGGAAGGAGAGCTGCAATCTGTAAACTCCTGGCAGGAGGTATCGTAACAATGGTTAACATGCTAATACTCAGCATGATGGCTCAAAGCATAACATATCCACAGACACAAGCATGTTTTTGCAAACCTTTCTGTGGGTCACAGGCATGATTTTCTTCCAGCTGCTGTTACCATCCATCAGCTACAGGTTGCCACAAACACATTTCTGCTGGCAAAACGGACTGTGGATGTATGCTCGCTTGAGGCAACGTTAGACAGGTTAGCGTGAATACATGAACATGTGAGAAAGCTGCTCTGAACTGAGATGGCTGATTTTGCCTTCAGCAGATAAAGGCATCCTTGTATTTTTGTTCTGTTCGTAGTGCTGTGGTGATGCTATTCTTTTGCTAATGGGGAGCAATGAGCAGTGGGAGATGATAGTATTGCTTCAGATTGAATTACATAGTGGTGTTTCTCTAAGACAGTACTGAAGCCATCAGAAGGCCCGTAGCTATTCAGAGCCACTTTGGTTTGCTCATATTTTTTCTTTATAAATATAACCGTTGCTGTTTATTGGTTGCTGTCTTTTAAATAGAAACAAATTATCTTAATTAATTAATTGCATCTCAATCCCTAAATCCCCTTAGAAAACTTCTAGTAAATGCACTTGATTGATATTTAGTAATCTAGTAGGTATTCTAGTAGTAGTAGTAGTAGTAGTAATCTAGTAGTAGTATTTAGTAATCTAGTAGGTATTCTAGTAGTACTGCATCTAGTAAATGCACTTGATTGACTTCATTTCACCTCATGGCAATTTTAGCGTAAATGTTTTTTTTTTTAATTATTATTATTTTTACTATTATTCTTCTGCCACAGATTGATCAGTTATGTTTACTTAGAATACTGCCTTGCAGATATCATCAATGGGAAGATCCAATATTTTATCTCCCCAGCCTTGCATAAATCGAAGGTTGCATTCTGATGTCTCCTATACAGTTGATAACTATCTGCTAATCCTTAACCAAGAGAGTTACGCTTACTGTATTATTTCATAAGCAGAGTTAATGTTCAATACTTAGCTGCTTTCTTAATACTTCTTTTCTTTTCCTTTGCACTTATAAGTGTACTCCCCCCACCCCCTTTTTTTTTTTTCCAATGAAAGCAATACTTAGATGAATAGATGATGTTTGCAGCAGAATGCAAACTGCTGTGCAGGATTAGACTGAAGTCAGCATCTATTTGGTGTTCCATGGGTCAGCTAAAGGTTACATTCTTCTGTCTTCATCAGTGCGGAGAAGGAGAGACAGCCATAAAATCCTGAATGCAAATCCAGATATTTCAAATCTGTTCTGATCTCTAGTCATCTGGTTTGTTCTGAGGACTTTTGAGGTGCTAAGTTGGAGTCAGAGATATGGAAGGAGAATATGCCATGAATTTTCCCATTCTATCTGTGAATTTCAAGTCCAAACACACTTGTGTGTCTTTTTGCACTACAGATAAACCATTTTTATTTACTAAAAAATAAATCACGGTCTTGGATGATTGCATCATAGTAGTCAATTACTTTATTTAATCTTTTTAAATGTAATGATATGAATATGGGCTTTTCCAGTGGTTCCCATCTGCCAGTTCAAAGACTTATGTTAAACACGGCTTTGGCTGTTAGGAAGAGTATTTAATTCTTTACCTGTTTTAAGAAAGGTGCAAATAATGAAGTGAAATGGCTTCCATGAGATAATTTGAACAAAGACAGAAGTAACCAAGAAGCCTAATTTGAGAATGCTAAATCCCCATACTTGCTGTGCAGAATTTCTATTTACTCTGCAAGGGACAATGGATTCACGTTAATCCAGCTGCCTAAATTGGCAGTCTGCTTACTTGGATGGACCTTTAACTACTCAATGGAAATGCCACCAGGAAAAAACAAATTGCACTGCTGGAGCTGCTGTAACATTCCTATAAATGAAACTATCCATAGATCTGAGGGAGTGGTAAATAACACAAATTACGAGTCATTAATTGAGATCAATTTCCCTGAAGTTGGGTTTAAGTGATAGAAAATCAAATGTTTTTCCAAACAAAGCATTTTCTCTTTCCTTTTCCTCCTCTCTTATTTCTCTCTCTAATTATTTGAGATATGTGATTTCATTGCTTTGTTTCGCATGTGTACATTAGTGCTACAGTCATGCAACATCTCGGAAGTATACCTAAGTTTAACTGCTTACATAAAGATTTGTGGGAATGTGGCCAACAAATTAATTATTTTTGTTAGTTGCTTGGAAGAGGGACTAGCTTCTTTTTCACGGGTTTGATGCCCATGAGTTATTTTTGGATATCATTAGCAGAATATATGAAAAAAAAAAATATTTTTTTCCACACATGAATGTCTAATAAACAATAAAACGGATCCCTTTTGCTGTGTTCTCAACCCCTAGAAGTTTTAATTACTGAAAAATTCAGGCATAGCTGTTCATGCATTTTGAAAGGTTTTTGGAGCTTTGCCAGCTAATGTCAGCCAATGTTGCTGAAGTGATTTAACTAATTAATAGGTTGTTACAACATTTGAGTAGAATCTTACACTGCAGTCAATAAAACTGTTTAAGGAGGAAGAAAGTAGTGTTGAATACACAAGTTAATCAAGGAGTTAGTGCTCTGAAAGATCATCTGGGGAGTATGTCTGAAAAGAGGGAGGATTTTGTCTTGTGAAAGACAAAAACAGGCTTTTTAGGGCAGACGGTTCAGGTAGCATTTTTATCTTCTGCCTTCTGTATTCAATCACAGAAAAATTGCTATATATAGCAATTCTGGATTAGCGGTAACTAATTTGCAATCTTTAGAAGTCAGATAGATTCTTTTCCATTTTTTCTCTTCAGGAATGACCTCTCCACACTTTGCAAAACAGTTGAACAGAAAGGACTGTATATTTTTCTTGCAAATAAATGTCCAGAAAAGGAAAAAAAAAAAAAAAAAAAAAAGACCTATCTATTCAGAAGTTACAAAGGAGTGCATAACTCAGGCATATCTTGAATATGTAAGTAGTGTGTTAGCTGTGGGATCTCTTCTGTAGGAAACAAAAGGACCAGTAGTAGTAACCCTGACTTTAGGAATGATACAGTCTCTGCTTGCCTCAGTCAGACCCATGTGATACCTGAAGCTCTGAAGCACAGAACTAGGAGTGAAGAGAACTGTGCATAGTCTATGCATAGCTTTGCCACGTAACAGAATCGCAGAATCGAGAATAGTTCAGGTTGGCAGGGACCTCTGGAGGCCATCTGGTCCAAACTCCTGCTCAAGCAGGACCTCCAAGGGCAGGTTGCCCAGGTCCATGTCCAGGCAGGTTATTAAGGGTCTCCAAGAAGGGAGACTCCACAAACTCTCTGGGCAACCTGTCCTGAACAAATTGGAATCCTCGGTTAATATCCCCTGAATTCAATATGTGTCACACAGCTAAATATCAAGTCCATCTGTACTTCAGTTTTCAAGGGGTAATTCTGCCCTTGCTCTTCAAGCTAGACATGTGCTATGGTAGAGGACATTCCCCACAGTGGAACAGCCAGCATGCCTCCTGGAGTTTGTAACAATTAGTAAAAGTACAATCTTTGGGATTGCCCTCTCAGAAAATACAATTTTTGTCGTGCTGCTACTTGTAATGGAATTTGTATTACATATCTGCAAAGTACCAATATTTCATTATTTCTTATCTTAGCATTGTAACCTATTAGACAAGACTATAAATATAGTCATCAAGAAAAATAGGCCTAAGTTAAATGTTAAATAGTTGCAAAAATAAAGAATAATGTTTCTGATTAATTTTCTTTGTCAAATATTACCCTAAACAGTATTAAAATTTGTCACTTAATCAAAGAAGTCTAAACTGTGTGCAATTACATTTTTAAAAATTAGAACACAGTTTGCCCAGAAGATAAATAATTATGGTTCAATTTTATAAATGTATCTCCAATTGTTAGAACATACTTAAATAGGAGCAAGTATGTACCAATTAATTATAACTTAGAAGATTATTCTTAGCTCATTGTAGAGCTTTATTATTCGTTCTTGAAAAAAATCCCTGTAAAGGCACAGCACGATTTTAATTATTTTTTTTTTCTGTTTAATTTTTAACTTTTTTTTTCCCCAAAGTATTTAATTTTTAAACATGAGCTCTGCTAGCCACATATTTCATTCTCACCATCATATCTCTTAAGCAAGAAAAATAAAGTTAAATAAATTGGATCAGTATTCAAATAAAAGCTATTTAAAGTGACGCTTTCAAAAGTTAATCTTTGTCTTTATTCTTCTGAAGTATCCATCAATCATATTAGCTCTTTAAAAATAAGAGCAGCCTTGAAGGCCCAGATGAGGTTTAATATAAGAAGGGGATACATTCTACAGTGTTACTACCTAAGTAACACTGAAACAATAGTTAATTTTATCCACTTGATTCAATTAATACAGAGGGATAATGTTCTCTGTGTTGATCCAGTGCAATGGAACTGCAGTTTTGGAAAACCATTTTTCTTTAATCTATAAAATTTTAAAAATCTACACACTGGGAAGATTTTATATGTTTAGATAACAATGGCACCTAATGATTGGAGAGGGGAGAGAGCAAAAATCTACAAATGGAAAAAATTCAATTAGAAAGCTCTCTATTGAGGCAATAGTTAAATTACTTTTGGGATATTCACATTTTCATTTTCACAATTTTCATTTCCACAGAAGGGAACCCCCTGTCTACGGTTCTGATTACAAGCCTCTCACAGGAGTAATTTGTAGCTTTTCATAGCTGTAAGTTTCATCATTTCTAAAGCTGTAGCTTTTAACATCAGTAGTTGTTTCAACGTTTGTGGGGGTTGATTTTTTTTCACACTATCCTAATGACTTAGCTTATACAGAGAGACCTAAAACTTTCCCTGAAGCGACTGGAGCATTGTGAGTATGATACACAAATTTGGTTGCAGTAGAGTTTTCTTAAACATAGTGACATCTAGGCTGCAGGCATGGGATCAGTGCCATCACTTATTGTTAAGTCCTTCTTCCTTCTCAGAGCACTGAAACGATCCTGTGGGTCTAAAATCACTACTTAGGATATAAAGGAGAGTAGCTGGGAAAGCCTACGGAGTTAATCTGTTTTGATGTAACTTTCAAAAATGTAAACCTCACAAGTGAGGAATGCTGACCTTTCTGGGGTTTAGGATCCACCGTGAGTTACCTCTGCTTCTGACTGGACCCAAACACAGAGTGACAGTCCTTCCAGCATACAGTTCCTTCTTACCTGAATTAATGGCAAAATCGACCTAAAAAGAGGTGCTTTTTCCAGGTGCCTTAAAGTTCTTTAGGGAGTCGGTTGTCCAAGTTGCATCTTTCACAGTAAACCAAAGACAGCATTTCTGCTGTTGATGCTCAGCAAGAACTACATGTGCTTCTAAAAAATGATTTAGTGTTTGTGTGTCAAGATATGAAGTGCTTTCTGTCATTAACATAAAGCTTGACTGGGTTCAGTTCTTCATATTCAGATACCGTGTGGTAAGACAGATTTGGGGCAACCAGTTTGGTCCTATGATCAGGAAGCATCTCCTACTCCGGTTCAGTTAGCATTTGTTCTTTTGACTCCTGTCACTGTATTAAATCCCAAAGTAAAATTAAAAAAAAAAAAAAAAAAAAAGACATTAGCTGGCAAGGAAGTTGTGCTTTACAAATAACCCAGTGACTCTGAAAATCACAACACAATGGTAAATAATATCACTTCCGAGTTTTATTCAGTGTACATGTATGTGTACATGGCTGTGTATTTATGTTACTGTAACTGCTGACCCAAGGTTTTGACAGAGTTGCAGTTTTTAAGAAAACTTTAAGCCTCATCTCTAGTAATATAATCCAACACAGTGGCAGCACCTAAATACCTACTGTATTAATTTTAGTGTTTCTTGATTTCTTGTGTTAAAGTATGTAGTCAATTTTCTATTATACACTCCAGTATATTCAATTTCTTTTGCATTTGCTTTTTGAAAGAGACAGGAAGCAGGGGAAAATTAAACTCTTGAGACTCATTAATGTTTGAAATATTCCAACATGGGCTTACTGATAGACTTTCAAGTTAGAAATATGAATTCCATTGGTGTGAAATAGAAATGTGGTACCTAACTCACTGGATAATTCTCGAAATGATAATCAAACTCACATTTTACTAATGATAACTCAGTTTGGGGGAATCAAAACTCAGTGGTATTGAAAGGCTCATGAGAATGATAGCTTGTCTTCTTCACTAGATATGTATGTCTAAACATACGCTTTTAATGGCTCTTGACAACTTTCAGAATTGTCTGGTTTCCTTGGTCTTGGTGTAACAGTTCTGTAGGAACTGCAGGAGCAATTGCTTAGACTCAATATAAGCCAAGGCTGACTGATCCTGAATAAATTTGAGGAGAGTTACTAACTTTTTCCAGTGCAAGCTTTTTAGGTCTTCAGAACGTGACTGACAAAAAAAAATTAAAAAAATCTAAGAAGATAGAAAGGAGTGTTCTTAACCGAACTATGGAACTTGCATTTTTGGAGGTCCCAGCTAAGTCTTGGTGACATGTTGGAATTGCTTACAATACGTGGTCATAACCATAATAATGCTGATTTTGTGGGACAGCTGGGGATGGAGATGTTACCACACAGTGATTTGGTGGTGGGAGGAAACAATAAGATCTTGGATCATGTCAGGATCTGCACAATAGCAGTAATCCACTGTGGTTAGTTAGTTGCAGTTCATGGCAGAGGTGAGCCATTGCACCTCTAGTTTTGTTTTAGAAGACAATGTTGCTGATATGTGCTAAACACAATTAGAAGTTTCATATTCCTAGTAATTTCACAATGGATTACATTTCTCTTGCCTACCCTTTCAGTTTTTCTTTGGAGAGTTTGCTCCTGAGTAAGTGTCTGGATTTGTCTGCATCAAATGCAAAATAGCATTCAGCAGTAGTTGAATCAGCCCTGTGTGGCTCTATTAGCATGGGTGCATGCTAAAAATTTTCCAGGAAGACACACAGTCTTGATCTGTGTCAGTTCAGCATAAGCAGAATTTATGTGACTACCTGCATCTGGACCTGTAGATGTGTCCTCAGAGCTGATGACCACACTGATGGCCAAGAACATGAATAAAGTCTCAATCGTAGGCTTTATTTATTTTTTTTTTAGTAGCAACCTTATGTTACTACTTAGAAAAAGAATAGCAAAAAAGCAGCAGGCATTAATTGCCCAAAGGTCTTCAGCCAGGTGGAGGAGGAGTGCACTTCTTTCCTGTTTGCTTTGATTTAGCTACATATTCTTTATATTCTTTTCTTCAAGAAACATCATGGTTGTTGGGACTGGTTAACCCCTTAGATGCAACAACAATTTTTATCCCTTCACAGTCATCAACATAGACTTTCCTGCTTTGCCTCCTTCCTTCTGAAGTACTGATGAGCAATCAACATTTTGAAATGTTAGAAAACAATGCTGGTTTTATTTTCCAGGGGTTCAAATATGGCCAAAAGAATCAGCTGAAGCTTCTTTAAAAGAGCACCACTAAATAGGGCCTGTCAATATAACGTTTCAGTGGAAAGACTTTATGTATTTATTTATGTGTGGGGGGCAAATAGATGGGGAGTAAAAGAACTTTGATTCTTGAGTGGTGTGGTCTGGTCTCTGGTGTAAATGTTGGTGAAGGCTTAAAATAGTAATGACATCTTTTCTTTCTGTGCTGCATAAGATATTATATCAAGTTTTACAGTAGAAATTTCATTCTCTGTCCCACTGTATTACTGCCCAGACACTGACAGCAGCTTTCTGTACTTCTAGATTCTCTAAAGAGATTTTGCATATGAAATTCCAAAGGTGATTAGTATTAGTATTTATTATTAGTAATAAATATTATTAGCTATTAGTAACCAGAGAAGGGTATTTTGCTACAATTTTTACCGGCAAAAAGAGGGTGCATTTTCCTTCAAATCAGAAGCATATGAGAAAGGTCTAGCTTTACTTGAAGGAATACCCTGCAGCCGTCAAATGCTTCGGCTTCTATGCTTATAAGAAATATTAGCAAGGTAGGAAATTCAAAGCCCAGCTGAGATCTTTTTAGAAGAAAACAGTACAAATGCATATCCTATACTAAGTCTGAATTTGGCTTTAAAAAGCTGTTTATAAAAACTGTAGCCTGAGTTTGTAGTACTTTAGTAGCTCATCAGCTCACAACCATCCTGTAGCATAGCTGGTTTTGTATTACTATAGATAAGAAGAGTAAATGAACAGATCTCTGAATTTTCTTTGCTTCTGAAAACACCATTTTTAAGTAGAATTTTCTCCTTACTTGTATGTTCCTGTATGAGTATGAAGCACTTTACAACACAAGCAAGGAGGAATTTCTGGCTGATCAGCTCCCACTTTGAAACCTCGTTACTAAGGACAGGAAGAGGAGTTTTGGCGCAGAGCCCAGCAGCAGGCTGATAAGATCCCAAGCTAATTTGTAGAGCTTATGTTACCTGTCCTGTAGGTTATGTGGTACGTTACATGTTGATGAACTGGACAACCATGATTTATATCCTTTTGACAAAATGATGGTTATGAAAGGAATGACAAGCATGTGTTGCCTATTAGAAAATCCATCCGGATGTCTGGGAAGATTTTGGTGGAAGTAAAGAGATGTAAATGTAGTTTTCCAAAAAGTGATTACTGTTGCACTTTAATTTTGGAGTCTCCTAAAAGTAGTGATGTTCTTCCTTAGTTTCCAGTGTCAAGAAGCTGCTTATTTAACACAGTGCTATTACTGTTTTCTTTTTTAGAATCCCACTTAATGTGAGAGACATTGTCTACTGTACAGGAGTTTCACTGATGGATGAAGATGTATGGGAATTCATTTGGATGAAATTTCATTCTACCATAGCAGTGTCTGAGAAAAAAATATTATTAGAAGCCTTAACTTGCAGTGATGACAGAAATTTGCTCAATAGGTACAAAACATTATGTATCTGTTACTGATAATCATTTCAATATTTATGGATCATCACCTGAGCTTCAGTTTAAATGAAGAAAACTTTGCTTTTAAAGCACAGGCATCTATGTAAACTGTCCCATGTTTTTGCATTATTACACATGAAAATTAGAACATATTATGTCATTTCACTTCTGAATTGTTCTAAATTCATAAGAGGTGTTTGAAACCTTATAATAATTGTTATGTTTTGTTGGCATAGCCTTTATATAAATGTATTGACCAGTCTGATCTTATTGATTTCAAGGAAGGTTCCACTCAGCTTTTACTGAAATCCTTTTCCATCCCTCCAGCTATGGTAGTACCAGCATTCCGTACCAAAACTAAAGTTTATTCTGATTCATAAATATGTCTGATCTTTGGAATTACAGAAATAAACCAAGAAACCTGGAGACTTAAACAAACTGTTTGTTTGTTTGTTTGTTTATTCTGAGAGTTTTTAGACATGCTGTTGTCAGAATATGCATTGGCAGATCTAAATAGGATTTTTTTTTCCTTGTTATTCCTACCAGGCTTTTGAATTTGTCTCTCAACTCAGAAGTTGTCCTGGATCAGGATGCAATTGATGTGATAATCCATGTAGCTCGAAATCCACATGGAAGGGATCTTGCTTGGAAGTTTTTCAGAGAAAAATGGAAAATATTAAATGCCAGGTAAAGATAAAAAAAAAAAAAAAATTTCTTTGTTTTATTGTTTTGATGTAATTCATGTAAGTATTGTATATGTATTTATTCATTTAAGTTCCTGAATCTAACCCACTCTCTTTTTATTTGTAAATAGAAATATGTCTCTAAATATGAAATGCATACACAGGAGTCACAAATACATGTATTCATATATTATCAAACATTCATGGAAACATTTCTCTCTTAGAGATCATCTGTATATATATATATATATACCTGTTACTGTATTGTATCTGTGCTTATGATAATGAATTCTAGATGCATGTCTGGTGCTGCAGTTCTATGTTTACACAGATAAAAAAGCAGTAGTTCCCAAAGGGATTTTAAGTGTGGTAGAAAAAAAACAAAACAAAAAACAACATATATATATATATATATATATATATATATATATTTTTTTTTTTTTTGAAGCACATTTATTCAACTGTGGAAAAACAAAAACAAAACAAAAACACAAAACAACAACAACAACAACAAAAACACTATTCTTGAAATATTTCTGCTTTCAAAAGGAAGTCTGATGCTAATATCATGTCATCCCCTTTTCTTCTGGACTTTTATACAGAAAGTAGATGGCAGCCAAGTGCTGCCCAGTGCAGTTTGTTATACACAGGATAGGAGCTAATTTTTTGTGTTCCTCCAGGAGTTTATACAGGGATTTATGCCTAAATAATTTAGGCATAAATTGTCAAAATTCATATTGCTGCAAACACATATGCAGAAGTTGCATATGCATAAGTGTCCTGCCTCAGCAAGTATGTTCATCTGCCAACCTAGCTAACACCTGTGATTTTAAGCATGGCCACAGTTAACCAGCGTAGGCAAATGGACAATGTTTATAAAATTATGCCAGATGCATTTTTTTTTGTGTGTACAGGTTTTAATTTTAGATAGTTTAACTGCACTTAAAAGTATAATTTTATTTATCTCATTTGGTATGCATCACTGTGTTATCTGACTTCACAGCAATCAGCAAGGCCTCATCGAAAAACCTGTTGTATTCTTTTTTTTTTTTTTTTTTTCTTAAATGAGAAAATAGCAGAGTCTTGGCCCAATAGCCATGTCTTTGCCCAACATGGGCTTTGTATTACATTCATTCAGTTTGATCTCCAAACACTAGTCAGAGTCATCAAAAGGATTGTGTTAGTTGACATACACTCTGCATTTTTCTGAAAGGGACATCCAGTTGAGTTTCTGTCAATTGCCAAAGGTTTCAATGCAGTGGAATGAAATACTTCATACAAGCATGTGTGACGCCTATTGAAAATAATTTCATTTTGTAATTACAGATTAAAACCTTTTAAGAGAGAATTGCAGAGGGTAGAATTGGTCTAACACCTTGTCCCTTAAAATATTCAGTGAAATACATGATTAAATGCAGAATTAGGCTTCTAATTTAAGCTTTACACACTGGTACATTATTAAAATGCAAGCTTTACTGCTGAATTATAGTTCAAGTATACTCTGTCCCAAGACGTTTTTCTGCCATTATAATTCATCATTTAACTTTATTTAAAACTGTAATACTTTGTAATAAACATTAATTTAATAAGATGATATCTCTATGGTATTTTCCATTGAATTTATTATAAAAGATGTTGTCATATCAGATAGTAATATGAAATAGCTGAGGGCAATTGAATTATGCTATAACACTATTTCCTGTAACTTTAAAACACTGCTTATCAAACACTTAGAATGACAACAAAATATTATTATCCCTTTATAATTTTACATTATACTTATATATGCATTGCCCAGAAGATATCAATAATGTTGGAAGTCTTTAAAAAACACTTATATTTCATTTGCAAAGGTTACATAGAAACTAAGGTGCCTTATATGTCTTTTGTCAGTGGGAGTAAGACTGCCAGGTTTTACAGAAGTGTGAAAAAGAGAATTGAAAGTTCTATGCTCGAACTGTTAGCTGAGTGTGCAATATTTGGGCCTCTAAATTATTTTGATCATGTGTGCATGTGGGTGAAAATTTACTCTAACAGTGCCTATAAGAATTCCTTCATTCTCAAGTGCTGAATCATTTGTCATTTGGGGGGAATTTGTCAATACGTGGGAAGTCATTTGCATCTGTCCAAAGTAAATGGAATATGCTGCCTTCCAAGTTCAGTTCACACAAGTACAAAGCTTGTACAAGCGTTAAGGCATTGGAGGATCACTTCCCCACAGGTACAGGATGGCCCATGACTCTATAATGTTTCCAGGAAGAGTTTAAGGTTCTGCTTCTGAAGAGCCTTTGTCTTTTCTATGAAGTGTAGGAAGACTGATATTTGCAAGACAAAATGCTTTCGCACGTATTTATATTAATTTTTATGTTTCACCTGCAAAGTACTATTTTAGGATGTATCCTTACGAGAAGGTTTGCCAGCAGAGGCTGTTTCAAAATTGCTATTAGTGGCTGACTTTTTACCAAATATGCATAACCGTCAGTAATCAGTGTAGGTCTTCACAAAGGCATAGTTTTCAATGGAAGGAATTTTGCTACTTGCTCACACTGTGGCTACAATGCAGACTGCAAAAAAAATAAAAACCTTGCAATGGTTTTCATGAGGTTGCTTCTCTAAAGTGGATTGGTAACCTTGTCAAAAGACCCCATCAAGAACAGCTTCCAATTTTCCAAGCAGTCAATTATGAGGCTAAGCTGAGAATGTAATAATAAAGGGCTTTGTTAGAAAGCCTAAACGTGCTTAAAGGACCATGAAATCCCTACTTCCCATAGGAGGCGTTTGCCTCTGGATGACTCTATATGTCAGTATGACTGAAGTTTTTGGAAAAAGACATGTACTTGCTGAAATATTCATGAATAATTCATGGGTATTAGTGGTCAGGAAGTAGGATTGTTGGTCTCTATCGCAATATTTCCCTTCATACAAGCTCAAGGTAGCAAGCAACACAGCACACACCTTCCTTGAAACAGAAACTTCTCAAAAAACATAATTTCTCTTTTCTTTCCCCCTCTCTATTCCTCTCTCTGTGCCTGTCCCTCTCCCTTTCTCTTTCTCTCTCCCTTTTGGATGACTTTCTGGCTTACAGAACTTAGGTATTTAAGGGTAATTAATTTAGGGCTAATAGAAGCAGAACAGAAAGCTGTGTCTGTGCTAGTTCATTTCACTTTGAATTTTGAATGCCTCCTCTCTATCAGTTTGTAAAAGCAGGGTACAAACTGAATTGTTCCCCTGGATAAACTTAATTGTAATGAAGTCTATTAACATTACTTATGCATGTCTGACAAGAGAACTGAATTCTTTAAAACAGTGCGGTTCAGATTAGCTAGATATTGCTTTGGATGTATGTGTAGATAAGTACAACTATTTGTAAAGTGCCACTTGCTATGCTGATGTCTAACTTGAACACTTACTTTCGGTTTCCAGTGGTATTGCATTCTCCACACTAGAAACATTGGAAAAAAACACTATCACAAGCTATTCCAACATGTGATGCAAAACTTCAGGGGTAGTCTGGTTAATCTTTTAAGCGATGTAGCTGCTTTGTCTGGGGGGATCAAAAAAAGCTTGTGGACAAGAAGGTGGAAGAGTAGTGTTTGAATGGCCAGTTTCAAACTACCCATAGAATGTCATTGTGGATTGCCATTGAATATCCTACCCAGTAAAAACAAATTGGCTTCTAAATATTCTTTGCTCAAGCTTTTGAATTTTCATTGACAGGTTGGTTCTTTGAGCATGTTACATCATGGCCCTGGGAATTATTTTAGCACTATTATTTTATATCAGCATTAATTTAATTATAAGGTACTGGAACAAGAGGATTTGACTCAGTTCACTTATCCAGAGGCTATTTGTAATGTAGATAAAGTGGATGAATGGAAAATGCAGGGAAAGCTGCAGCAATTCCAGAAGTCTATGGTAATGGTACAGCTCCTCAGAATATTTCTCCTTAGTTGCTGTTTCTCTCCTTCTGTGGTGACTGTATTTTGAACTTCTTGGTGTCATGACATGGAAAGCTACTAAGCCCATTCTGCTTAGTAGTGTCTGACTAAAAGTTAACTATCAAGAACTCAGTTTAGAAGTAGGTCTCAGTTCAGGTTTCCGGCATGAAACACTGAATGACAATGTCTGATTCCAATGCTATACTCTTGGACCTCCAGAACTGTCCCACATCTTCCCTTGCTTACAGAAGACTATGTTCTCATTTTCAGCTGGCCTGGTTCTTGCACTAACTCTCTGAATCTTCTTTTTGCCCTTACAGGTATGGAGAAGCATTATTTATGAATTCGAAGCTTATCAGTGGGGTCACAGAATTCCTTAATACTGAAGAAGAGCTAAGAGAGGTAATTTTAAGTGAATTCCAGTATGTGAGGCTGTTTTTGTTGATGGAACAGGGCAGGAGAAATTAGGTGACAGCAGCTGCTAAGGTCAGAGAAGCTGAAGAAAAGTGTCTGCTGAATGAAAGCAGGCCTGGAGGGACAAGGAGTAACTTTGGGTTCCTTTACACTCAGTCAGGGGCAGCACTGAATGACTGGGAGAGTCAGTGTTTTTGTAGGAACCCTGGCTGCTCAGCTGGAGTTGGACAGCATGAGGATGAGGAACAGACTGCAAAGGCACCCCAATGTGTAGGGGATGTGCCAGGAAGTGGGTAGTATAGGTAGCTCTTGGTACTCTAAAATTTTGCATTTCTTCCATTCATCTGGCAGGATCTTGCTACAGTAATTCTTTATTTTTCTGCCACTAAGATGTGACAGGCCCTTAGCTGAATTTAACTTGAAACAGGGTTTTACATCTCTAAAATATAGTATACTTTACATAGGAGATTGGGATCTCGCTTTTAAGTGTTCTGATGTTGAAAGAAAAACTAGAAATAACTCTGGAGTGAAGGCTTGGCTGGATGAGTAGGACTTGTTTTATTTTTATTATTTTTTTTCTCTACTTTTGGTTGAGAAACTGAACAAGAGATCTTTCTGTCCAGGTTAGCTGATGCTGCAGAGAGCAGCCCTAAGAAAAACCTCAGTGGTGAAAGTAGGAGAAGCTACAAGAGCCTTCACTGTTTTTTTATTGCCTACCGTATTTCAATATGAGAAAAGCTGTAAACCCTGCTATTCTGATCAAATGGCATCACAATAATTTGTTCTAAATGCTAATTGCTCCTTATTTAGTTTGTCAAGATTTTTAACTTTAAATTAACACCTGCCCTGACTAAGGTATTTGTGCAGTTGCCTTACATTCTGTTTATGCTCTGCTCAGTTTTACCCCGAATGGGTCAAATGATTCATACCCAGCATAATCACTGTTAGTTGACCTCTAATTCTGCTGCGATATTTGTGCCCAACCATTTGTATGCACTCAAGTCAAGTGGCCGCTGGTACTTTGGGAAGAGCCACAGCTGTCTCCTCAAGGCTACCCAGCTGGGAAGGATGGTCCTGGCTAACACTTGAGTATCTGACCTGCAAAAGGAAGCTTTCTGTACTCTCAGTTTCTACCTCATGATAGCATTAGCAGGCTGCCTGTTTATACTTCCCAGAAAAGAAACTGGACAAGTAAAATATTGTTATAAAAACTGCAGAGATCAGGCAAGGTCTGATTTTGATAGTTCCCAGGTCCCTCCCATCCTTTTGGCTGGGATGGGAATGAGATAGCTGCAGGACCAGCTTTTTCAGTTTTCAGCCCATACACAAAGGAAAGCAGTTGGAAGTTAGTTTTAAACACACAAGGTGATTCTGGTATCACCAGGAAACAAAAATTTACTAATCATGAATAACTGCAGCTAAAACTACCTAATTTTATACAAGTCAATATAACCAGCAACCTACTGTGCAGATCAGCCTTGCAGCTCTCACTTAAAAAGAACAGTAATTCAAAGCACACCAGTGCCATCAGCTATAATAATCCAGGGGCTAGTGCTATAATTTGAGTATACATGAGAAGAGGCCTTTTCAGTTTGCTGAAAAAAAGATCAAAGTTTTCTCATAAGGGAAAGAATCTGTTACAGACATTCAAAGATCAAAAAAAGATTCAAAGATGATTGCCCACTTGCTTTGTTGCCATCCTCTTTCCACTGTAACGATCCCTTCCTTTTCTAAACAACCAGCTTGTACTATATCATAAAAAGGGTTCTGCAAATCAAAAGTAAATAAATTTGGTATGAAGTTTGATTGAACCAAAGAGCATCAGGGCTGCATTCTACTGACATTTACACATACACCTGAATTAGAAGCACTTAGAGTGCTCCCAGTTTAGTTTCTTAGGTAGGAAAAAAGTTCAGAGCAGCCCAGCTGTTTGCGCAGTGCAGCAGCGAGAGGTTTCCTACGAGAGGTGGAGGAAATGATATTAATGTGATCCAGCACTGACATGTCAATATCTTCCAGTGCAATTTGAAGCAATTGCATCACATATAATTGACAGTCTGCTGTCTTATTACATTTCCTTTTAAATCCTTCTACATGATAGAACATTTACTGCAGTGGTGATTGTGGAGGTTTGTCCTAAATGCCTGACTTGTTTACATGAACTGAAAATATTTACTTTCTTTAGTTCTTGCAAATTTAACCTGTTAAATTGTATTTCCAGCTAAAGAACTTTATAAAGAGTTATGAAGAGGGAACTGCTGCCTCTTTCTCTCGTGCTGTGGAAACAGTGGAAGCCAACGTACGGTGGCAAAGGCTTTATAAGGAAGAACTATTCCAGTGGCTAAGAAAATCCTTGACACACTAATCTGTCTTTCCAACTGAACTTTTAACCTGAAGCTCTGCAAAAGGAAAAGAAATTTTAGAAATGTTCAGCGTTAAAATCATGAAGACAAGATCAGATTCCAGGGAGAAGTTTTCTATTTCCTTTTTCTTAATTGTGTTTTGTTTGTTGGTTTTTGATTTGTTTTGTTTTACACTGGGTTCTTGTGAAATTGTCAAGAAGCTTTTCAGAAGAGAAGGTCATGAATGCTTGTGAAATCCAGTCCTCAGTGTACACAACCAAACATGATATTAAGTGGTGCATGTAAATTGTGAAGAAAAACTAACAAACAAAAAAAACCTTCAAAGACTATTTTGTGCATGCTTGTATTGTCCCTGCCTGTATTCTAGCATGCTTATGTATAACAGCCACATTTTGTATGTGAATTCCAGTTACATCAACAATGGGCATTATACAAAGCACAAAGACTATCTACGACAATCAATGTTGCAACGAACAAAAGGAAGGAAAGGAAAAGGAAATGCAGAAGGCTTCCAACTTTGGGCAGTATGAGATATAAAGTTGTCTTTCCCATTACCTGCCAATTAGTCCACAACTGAGATTGTCTTTTAATGATTACAAGGGTGCCAGCTCATTTTCTGAGTTGCCATTTGTCATGTATGTATCTGCAATCTCCATATTCCTATATTTAAATTAGCATTTTGTGGGAGGAGAGATTGAAAATGAGAATAAGAGAGGACATCATTGATGCACTATAATTATATAAATTTATTCACTGCTGATCAGTGAAACCATGTAGTTTTAGTTGTGAACGTATGCAGTGTTTATGAGGAGAACTTTGCATTGATTTTATAGAATCCACGAACCACCTCTTCTGAGCAATTTTACAAGGCAGTGGTATCCATGATCGGTCACCTAACCTGGGCAGTAATGACTTATGCAGCTGATAATGCACAAATTTTATAAACAAAGAAAAGATTCAAATGGAAATTAGCAAAAGGGGAGAATGTCTTGCATTCAAAGACAAAATTAATCAAGAGCTGTCTTGAATCTTGTAGATTGGCTGCAGTAGTGTTTTATTATAATAGAGAAATCAGAGTCTCCATGTGGGCAATATTTTGAAAATATGGGATATACCTTTTACACCAACTTAGAAAAGTGAAATACAGAGAAAGATGTGTGTGTGTGGATTTATTTGTACTGGCTAATACTGTGAACATTGTTTTCTCTTTCCTTGTATTTCATATAGACTGCTCTAGATGAGTGATGCTTTTCTTAATCATATGCCTGTTTCTTTTTTTTTCTCAGTCATTAATCTGTGAGATCAGTTATGCAGTGAAAATGCTTGTTGTACAAAGACCATCTGCATCATTGGTGCTACGCGTTAAGGAAAAAACTGATGCATCTTAGGGTCAAGTACTCTCCTATGTCTGCACCATGAAGGGAGGAAAAAAAAGCAACAAAGCTATAGGGAGTTTACAGGAGGCAGGTTGCAGCAGCTTCAGAGTGTGACTGTAGATGTATAACAGTGTTTCTTTATCCCAGCCCATCACAACCATCTGACCACATCATTGCTTGTAAATTGGGAACATGTGTCCAGTCTAATTAGAATAGGCATTGTATTTGGTTGTTTCCTTCACAGGGCATGGAAATTACCAAAATGCTTTAGAGTAGCAGTTGTTGTTTTTGAATTGTAATGTTAGTGCAAAAAGAACCCAAACCCAGCATCTTCAGGCATTATCAGAGTTGTGTGGAGACAGTACTGCTTTCTGGGCTGTCTGGCACTCTGATCCTCAAGAACTGGTAGAAACATCCCATAACTAAGCTGCCCTACTGTTATCATGGGCTAAAGCACGTGTCTTGAGCCTCTTATTTTGTGTCTTCTACTGCACAGAAGATGCTGTTTGCAGATGAACTGCATATGTGGTCATTTGCTTCACCATTCGTTATGTTAGCTTGACCACATTTAACTAAAAGAAGAGGGAATCCTGTGCTCTTGCACAGTTAACTCTTTGCCTTATAGTAAGCCCTAAAGCTCTGTGATGTGTTGCAGTGCTAGTGAACATAATGCCCAGAGACGTTATCATGTCCATGTTGAATGAAATCCTCCTTCTCCTATGTGTTTTACCTACCTCACAGGGGTGTTGTGAGGCTTCACTAATGTTAGCAAAGCACTTGAATATCCTCTGATGAAAGGCATTTAAGACTGCAAAGTATTATTTTATGTGGTTGACCAAACTCAACCTCAATGCCAGTATATAGTGTAACATTTTTAATTTCTACTGAACGAAATCATATGCATATTTGTTATATTAAAAAAGCAAGCAAAATGGAGCCTCTTTAATATAGCCTTTATCCTGTAATGAAGCCCAAAATTATAATATCCAAAGAGTGTGACGAAAACCAAGCCCTCAAACATAAATTGCTTTGGGGATTTCAGAGAAAAGAAGTGTGCATAATGGTCTGTCCATTTCATATTCTATTCAAGATTGTCTTTGATGACTTTTGTTTTTCATCACCACAGATTAAACCACATACCTCCAGGCTGCACATAGAAGTTTCTGGTCTTTCCACTGATAAAGGGCAAACTAACAATATGTTCCAAAGTCAGAAATATAATTCAGCCTGTGTATTCTGCACAGTTTACAGAAATTTCCACTGTTGCTCATTAAAGTTGAAGTTTCTTGCACATTTAGCTGATGTTCGATGTAAATTAATAATTTAGTGGCCTTGAGCAACTGGTCTACCACAACTATCAAGCCCTACATGTATCTACATACCTACTAATGTATTGCTTATAATTGTTGTATTATAGTAATGTTGGTATTACTGCTATAGTTAAGTTTGAGTTAGCATTTCCATTATAATTCCTTATTATTTTTATTTTTATATTTTGTATTTTGCTGTTTCATACTGAATTGGGATTAAATTTAAATGGACTAACTCCAACAAAACTACAGCTGTTTTCTAAAATACTCAGTCCCCTTGCATTTAATTATATGTCTTTAGAAACTTTTTTGTAAGAACTTCCACACAGCTATGTGTGAAAGAATGGTTGATACCTCATGGAAAACTCTAATACAGTCTGCTTAGAAAAATCTATTAATCTTATTGATTTTTCTCTCTCCTTTACTGGTCCTTTTATTTCCTTTGTTCTTATCTAAAGATTGGCCCCATTTTTATAATTTGGATTGTGATGAGGAAGCCAAATACCCCAAACTTCTCAGCATTTTCAAATTCAGTATTTAAATTTGTTCTTTTTATTTAGTGAGAGGAGATGCTGCAAAATGTGGAGCCAGTGTGGATGTGGCCCTCACCCAAGCCTGGGAGTCATTTTATAGAGATTTCATGGGCCCTGTGTCTGATTAGCCTTTGTGTGACTCAGGATCCTTTGCAGTTATTAATTTTTATGGCTCATTAAATCATATAGGGAGACATATGAATGGGCACAATTTTATGCTGGCATAACAATATGGCAACCTACTGTATTTTTATAACATTGTCCACTACAAAAATTCTCAGCCTATTACTTTGTAGAAGTGCTTGGTAGAATTATTCTTATATCCACTGCTGACAGCTATTAAAATGATAGTAGCTACTAATTGAGACGAGAGCAGAACAATATGGAAGCTTGCTTCTGACATGAAATGTCACTTCTGCTATTATGGGGAATACTCGAACATTAATTTTGACTGAGTTAGATGAAAAAACTTCAGATGTCATTAAGTACATACATATTTGTGACCTTTGATGATCTTTTCAGTGAATATAGCAAGAATTCCAATACTACGATGGACACTGCAGATGAATTTTGTGTAGCTTTTGGGCTGTTTTGGATATTTCACTGAGCTTTAGTATGTCAAAGGAACTATGTCCACTGATGCAGAAAGGAGCTTTCACAGCAAGGATCCTGAACCATACAACTAAATCCTTGATAGTAAAGAATCAAAGAAAGAAAATCTTGTACGTATATATGTGTGTGTGTGTATGTGAAAAATCCTCTGTAGAGATCTTTTTCCCATAAAATGTCAGTAAGTCTGATTATGTGGATAGAATACAGCAAAGCAAGTATGTGCAGATGAGGGTGCCTTTGTTTAAGTATCTGTGAGGTGTTGGTTTTCCACATGATCATAGCCAATACTGCAGTCAGTGAAAATAGACTTTGAGTCAAATGTGGAGCTTTCTCTTTGATGAAAAGCAATGTGGCTTTGAAAACTGTTTATGTATGTAATCAACTTACCTCCACTTCTTTTGGGAGTATGCAGAATATCAGGCTGCCTGTCCTAAAGCAGGGTTTATAGCCACAGTGTCAGTATGAGCACAAAGGAATAAAATGACTGTCCTGCTGCTTTGTAGCCTAAATACAGGCTGAATACAGGCTGTTCCCCAGCCTTAGGTGGAGTAGTCTGAAATCTGCTGGCTGTGTCATCCACTGCTACCACCAGCCCACCTGGGTCAGGAAGGCAGCTGGGAACCCCTGAAGTGCAGAGGCCCCATTCAAGTTTATCTCCATTAGGAATGAGGGACAGAAGGTCACTTTGCTGCCTATGGGTTGTGGATGATTTTGAGAGATTAGCATTGTTGCATTGAGCAATCTTGGCAACAGGTCGAGCTAGTGAGCCTGCATTGCACAGAAAAAATTAAATCCCTGCACTGTGGTTATCCCAACAGGAAAATATTGACCAAAATCTTTGTAAAGGTCTCGAATATTGTAGTGTCAGTTGTTCAGAAGTCATTTCAAACAGTCAAAAAATTTATTCAGTTTTCAAGTTTGCATAGGGACACTGACAATCTTTATGGTATTTTTGTTAATGTTGAGAATGTGCCATGAGTTTCTCAGGCCTTTTTCTAACAAAGGATTTGGAAGGATGTCACTTCAAATTACTATGGTAATAGCAATAATAGTAGTTATTGTTCTAATAAAAAAAAAAAAAAAAGAGCCTGTGCAAACCTGTATGGCACTAGTGTCTGTGTACTTCTCTCTTTGCATACAAATCTGGGGAAAAAAAACATTAGCCACCTTGTTTCTAACATGAATGTGAAACCTTCTGCAAAGCTTCAAACCAATAATGAAATCCAGTAAAACCACTCTGACTTGAGCAAACAGTCTACGCTGACACAAGGAATTTAGTTTTCAGTGAGAAGGAAGGGAAGGAAGGGACTGCTATGTGTCAGGATTTTTGACCGAAGTAAGACCACGTGCCCTAGTTAGAGCAGAATTTTTAAGTCGAGTATATTTCAAAGAAATTGGTTGAACTTAACTCCATCTTGTGTCTTCATACTGGCACTGGAGGGCAGCTTGACCTCAGAACACCCTACATTGTAATACAGTTGAGGTCGGATTTATAAAACACTTCCATGTGGGCTGGTTTCAGTGGGACGAGGTGAAAACCACCCCCATGTGCAAATGTTGTGATTCAGATGTAGTGTCATTTCTCAGAAAATAGCATTCATACTTTGCTGATTTGTAATGACTGAAGTGCGACGTTGCAAAAGTATTTCTGAATGCTTTGCTTATTTTATGTACGCTGTGTCCTAGGGATGTCAAAGCATTGCTGGTAGAGAACATACAGATGAGCAGCACTGTAACAGTAGAGGGGACGGGGGTCCAGAAGGCAGTCATGAGCCAGGAGGCCTCAAGAGTTCCCTAGCGTTTCCTGCACAGCATTGCTTGGGTTTGCCCGATAAGGATGTCACTGGTGCAATGGATGAGTCCAAGAGCCAAGACGCAGTCTCCGTTGTGTACAATACATTTTAATCTACCTAATTTGTTCACTCCTGTAATTTTAAAGTAAGCTGTAGCCAAACTGATGGCATGCATGTGGCCACAGATCCTGTCAGTGCAGGGTCAGGTAGATCCCTTGAAGTGACTAATGTGAATTGTAGCTGAGGATCTAACCCATTGCTTTCAAAACATTCCCCTGAGGTGCCTGCTGGGCTAGTGTACAGACTGGTATGCATATTCATATGTATGTTTCAGTAACACATATTTGATGACAAATACTTTTTTAAACTTGTTTTGTTTTTCTTTTTCTTTTTTATTAAAATAATGCTTTGTGATTGGTTCCAGTGTGATAAAGCTTTATAATAAGTTTGGAGAACTGCAAAATACTGTACTGCAAAGAGTGCCTACTACCCTCTCTTTCTCCTGCAAACATGAGATTTCAGCAGCGATGGAGTTCCTTGGACTTAGACACTCTATGGAAAAATATTCTGAGCAGTTTCTAATGGAAACATCACTGTAATTACTGTATAACTACCGTGTACAAAGACAGCTTTATTATATGTGTAAATGTAATTTTGCTATGTTGTTTTTATGTTTGAGGGACAATAGGTTTTAGCGTGGATACAGCTTTATAAAATCAGAGATTGCAGCTCCTGTCTGATGTTGTACTGAAAGGTGTTCAATTGTTCTATTTCTGCTGAAGATAACATATACATAAACCATTTCCCAGAAAAATAATGATCTATTCCACTAATACACAGCAATGACATAAATGGATCATAATACTGAAAATAAAGGCTTGATAATAAATTGCATTATTTCCCCAAGAGACTCTACATGTAAGATCTTTTGACACCTTAAGAAGAAAGTCCAGCAGTTATTAATGCTGGTTGTAACGGATGATTCCCTCTATTAATTCTGTCTCAACCGTAGATTAATTCTGAATACTGTAATTAGAAGAACATATTTTTCCATCACTTCACAAATCTGTGCTCTTCTGGAATTCAGTTTGTCAAATTAGAGGTGGAGCTGGCTCATTTTAGATACAATTCACTGATGGCTTCACACAAACAAGTGTTTGCAGGATCAGAATGACATTTTCATTTACAAGAAACATAGATCATTGCATTATGTCACACTTTTTTCTCTATGTACCATATATACATATATATGTAGCTTCTAATTCTTGCCATGTGCTTTGACAAAGTTTTTGTTGCTTAGTCTTTTGCTTACAACTCGTACTTAAAATTTTCAACTCGGAAAAGCAGTTATCACAGCTCAGCCATGTATATAGGTGTGTAGGCAGTATCCCTGATTTCTGTGGAATTAATCATGTACTTCAAATTATGTATCAAATCATGGATCTGGCTGAAACAGTCTAGCAAGCTTTATGGAAAGTGATTTAGTCACCAGTTTCAAGTGCAGAATATGGTGATGTGTTTTTGATGAATCTCAAATCACAACTTTCTTTATATGGAGCCAACTGCTCTTCTCTTTTCTTTTTCTTTCCTTCTTTTTTTTTTTTATTTTTTTATTTTTTAATGGAAAGCATATATTTTGCATATAAAGGGGAGATATTGATTCTCAGTATATCTAAAAATACCAAATTTAACAAGGTTTTTCATTTATTGTTTGAAGCATCCTAGGATTTGGGAATAAGAGCAGAATTATTCTTACAATGTTAATTAGTGAATATACAACATGAATCAGCAAATGAAATCATTAACTAAATAAAATAAACAAATTTGTTACAGTTTACTGGAAAAGTGTTTTTCTATGATATGCTTTTGAAAATGACTCCATAAATAAGGGACCAGTATATGTTCAACATAAAATTTTTATTCCACTCTTAAGAACTGACTACATGGATTTATTTATTTTTTTTTTAAATGAGAAACTTTATCTTCTGTATTTTAAGCAGAACAAATTTGAATTTTGTCTCTGATAATAAAATTTTGTACAGTAATGTGTAATTCATCACTGTCTTAATTTTCTGACGTGGGGACACAGCTAAGATAAATAATACCCAGCCTTTTGATTATGTTCCCATTTCAGTTGAGATAACAGTTTAATAATGTTGAATAGATACACTGAGGTTTTACAAAGAAAAACAAGCAAGAAAGTGTATTTTTTTGACAAGAGGAATTTTTCAAAACATTAAAATGCTGAGACTAGTAGAAAACAGATATACTGAGAAAATACAAAATTTGGGCTTGGAAATATTCTTAAGCACTGCAAGACTAGCAGGACTGAGACTGGAATAGAGAGCAATGCTTGTCTTTTGTGCTTTTCTAATTATGCAAATTTTGAATAAGCAAAAAGATCTTTTCATTTGTAAAAGTGATTTCAACTGGAATTCAGTTCAAATGACTTTTTAATAGAGTCCCTGAATTCAGGCTATTATTTTCCTTTTTTGAAGAACAGTTTTCAGTAACAATGAGATGTGAAATATGTGCAATTATTTACCCATTGGATACAATCATGTTCCCACTGAAGTCAATTGGAGCTTTGACATTGACATCACTGAGAGTAAAAGCCATGTGTTTTTCAAAATATACTTTTCAATGTCAGATTTTTTTTTTTTCTTCAACAGTAAAGATGTTTTCTTCTGTACTGCACATCTTAGTCTGCTGAAAAGCAGAAAAGAATTGGTCATGATTTTGAAAAGCACAACAGGCAACATTGATGCTTTGAGCACAGGTAAGCAGAGCCGGGCCCTAACTGAGTATGCTTGTAGTATCCTACCCATTGAGCACTTCATAGCTTTATGCTGGGGCTAGAATTGTGACACCTATCTTTGGAACATGGAGATATATCCCTCATACCATTTTTTCCTGAGTTCAGTTCTGACACACAAATTTGGGAGGCCTGAAGGGAGGAGGGCCCCAAAAAAATTTGGGAGGGCCTGAAAGCTTGGGAGCCAGTACAGAAGTTTCACATTAAGGGGGGATCCTGGTGTATAGGAAGAACAGTGAAAGGCTAGGATGTACTGCCCCAAAAAGCTGCCTCATCCTTCTCTTTTCTTCGACTCTCCCTGGAAGAGTTGAAGAAGATAAAACAAACTGTACAACCAATTTGGAAGCATCCCTGGGAAAGGAGGCAGGATGTGAGGAGGGAAAAATAGCACTTCCTTCTGAAATCCCAGTGGCAGCACCTCTCCTAATCAAGCATCAAAAAGAACATGCTTGTTTCTTCCCCAGTGTGGCACTGCAATCACCAGCACTTCAGTCAGTGGCTGAGCTACTTTCAAGTTGAACATCTTCATACAAGACCGGATGAAGAGCTGTTTATTTGCTCTCAGCTCAGTGTCTTCAATAAGAGCAGAACTTTAAAGGCACCCATTTGCTTTGAAAGCTAAGCAGCTGAGCTGGAGGGAGAGAAGTTAGAGCCTTTGGTTTATAAATTGACTTAGGAGTATTTGGTTATTCAGACCTATCCTAATAATGGAAAATCATTTCTTCCTGACTAATTTCCTATTTCATCCTATACTTAGCAAAGATTATCTAGCTTCTTTTAAGCTGCACAGTCTGAGTAGAAGCCATCATGTGGAGTCCCACTGCTATTAGAGATACTTTGACTCCTATATGCTGGAACTGAGTGGGACCAGTGCTCTGGGAGAGGAGAGAAACCATTCTGTTAGCTGGTGATAATCCAGGCTTTTCTGAGAATCAAACACATAAACCACATTTTAGAGAAATGGTACTGAGAATGACCTATTTTGATGACTGAGGCTGTATTGTGGATAGGATGGGAAACTGAGAACAAAGATAATTGTCAAAAAAGTGTACTGAAGGTAAGGTTGGTATGTTGTGAAATAATGAGGATGTGCTCGGGAAATTAAAGCCTCATTATGTTGAAGTTTAGTCTTTGATTTAGCAGCCACATATACTGAAGCCACAATCAAATTAAAGCAAACAGAAATTGCTGAATGGTTAAAAGGAGGCATGCTACTGAAATTCTGACTAGTGACTGTTGCTTGCATCTTGGGCTGATGTCAAATAACAGAAACCCCTCTGTACTGAATCTAGCCTGTTCTGTACAGTGTGTCTGTGGCAATTTGAACCCAGTTAAGATGTTAGAACTGGGGCTAATCTGACGAGGCGGAAAGAACCGCATAAGCAGGCCACAATGAGACTTAATCCTCACACATGCTTACTGTGTTTCACCTCCTCTTTCCCATCACAGTTCTGATGCTCCTCTTCTCAGACTACAGTAACTATAAGAACAGCAAGTACAGTCTGTGTGCATTCTGTGTGGTTTTGACCTTTGTTTCACCTTGACTCTAGGCAGTAATCAGAGGAGTGCAAGAAAGAAAGCAGTGCCAGGGGAATTTAAGCGGCCCTGGTCTGGCATAGTGCTAACCACCCTGCCCCTGATCCACCAAAATGTCTCAATCTACCCAACTTTAAGGACATCCACAGCAGCATTAGTACTTTTTTTTTTTTTCTTTCTTTTCTTTTCTTTTCTTTCTTTCTTTCTTTTTTTTTTTTTTTTTTTTTTTTTTTTTCAGTGTATTGAATGTGATGTTAATTACTCACTGTACTGCTATGGCATTACCTTTAGCAAACATCTTTTTGCTTCTCGAACTTACTAGGAATCACTTTTGTCTGTTATACTTACCATCATTTTTGACCTGCTCATTGCAGAAGGTCAAGAAAAAGAAAGAGGAGGAAGAGGGCGAGGATAATGAGATGCTATTACCTGACATGTCTATTACAGTAATTCATTTCATGTGGCACAGAACAGTTGCCAGTGATAAATGCATGTTCCTGGTGCAATTATGAGATGTACCTTGAACTTTTCAACAATACAACTGTCAAAAGGTTGCAATAAGCACAAGCACAAATGTGAAACAGTCCCTTAAAAAGATGAAATAGCTCATAAATATGATTTCAATAAATGGTATCATTTTCAGAGATGTACTTTTGGATCCACTAACTATTTATAGTTAATACCAAAAATGGCATTTTTGTATATTGTTTCCACTCTACAATCATGGATGGAAACCATTTGTTTCCATCCCACTCAGCTGCTTAGCAGATTGACACATTTGAAATACATTTCTGTGGAGGTTAGCGTAATTGTGTCATAACAGAACTCTTTGCACAAAATCAGCCTGTATTTCCATATGGACAAGCAGAAATCAGAGCAGTTCTGTCCCTTTCAAAGTGCCTGCTAGGTTTTGGATGGTTGATGTCATACTGATATCCAAGTAGGTTAACCCACGCATGTAAGTAACCCAAAGACAGCTATGTAACTCCAAAGGAGTTACAAGAACATGTCAGCTTGGAAAGCAAAGAGGGAAGGAATATGTATTTCTTGATTGTTTTCTGAGGATTTGTGCAGCTGTAAAGGACAAGCAGAGGAAAACTCCAACCAAAGAACCTGGAGCAAATGAACAGCAGGCCAAGACACAAGCAAGAACTGGGGCTGTGGCTCTGCAAAAAGCTTATGGAGAAGGAGCTTTGGGCTAGCTGTTGACTTAAAGGACTGAAAAAAATAGGTACAGAGGGTAATTTTGCATCAACATATTCCATTTAATGCTGAGCAGCTGCAATTAACTCCAGTGGAACCAGTGTGACAGGAGAGAGAGCACAAGTTTTTATGCTAAAAATTCTTCACTGCCCAATGCTCTGTGAAACAGACACATTTAAAAACATTTTTCCTGTAGTTATAAATAACGGTAAGATAAGTTATGTATAAATTAAGATAAATATCAGGTGATGGTTATCACTAAATTTGGTGGGTTTGAAAAGCAGTAAAAGCTGAAGGTTTTGGTAGTGCCTTATTGTGAATGGTCTAGTCTGGTAAGATGGGAACCTGGTGAGGATTTCTCCAGGTGCCCTATGCAGCTGCTGACTTTTCCCTTTAGCTTTAAAACAGCCTAAGCCACAAGCTGTACCACGTATGCAGAGTGTTTATACCATATTAAAATATATGAAGTACTTAAGGGAGCTCTTGCTTGAGCTAAGATTAGTTCACAGAATTCAGTAGCAGATAAATGGTTGACTCAGGATTTTTTTTGTTCTGTTTAAATCTCCTTATCACTGAGGGTATTTTTCAGTAACTCAGAGTTCAGCCTGGGAAGAACAGCCAGCTCAATAAAAATAAAATAAAATAAAATAAAGAAAAAATATCAGGATCATGGTTCATAAAAACTGTCTCTGCCTCTGTCTTCACATAATTCATTCTTCTGCGACCTTGCCTAATACTAAAATTTCAAAGGCATATATGGGATAAGCATTTTAATATTTTTGTGTGCACAATATATGACACGATTAAAATGAGCAAATATTTAATTGATACAGCTGCATGGAATGTCTATGGAAGCTAATTACTCAAAATTACACATATAATAAATGGAAAACGAAGGTCATAGTTTTAAACTTAGGTGTTCAATTGCAGTTACAATTTTAAAAGTATTTCAGTTGTGTTCAGCAGTTGTACTTTGTAATAGGTTATAAAATGCTGCTACACATTTTAAGTGTCTAAGTGATTTGTTTAGGTTATAAAAGGACAGAAGTCTTTTACTTCCTTCCTACATACATTATACCCGCAGCTTCTGCTGACCAGATACAAACCTGACAGGGCATAAAGGTACAAAATGCTAATTGTGCTACATTTGAAAAACTAAAGTAAACAGTGAGATTTGCTAAAACAAAGAGATTGATAACTAACTCTATGAACTTCAACAGGGTAAGTGCAGGCATGTATAGACAAGTGAGTAGACAAGAATAAATGGAGTGGAGTCACTTTCAGCTGGGCAAGATAGAGTTTGTCTCCTTAACAAGTGCATGTACCCACATTCTCCATTTTTGCTAGCAACTGCTAATTTGTACTGAAGTCAGTGACAGAAGAATTGTGTTCACTGGTCTGCAGGCACGGTAGGACTGGGACTTCCAAGTGTTCTGGTAGTAATGAGTCAATTAATATACTATCCAGTCCTATTTTAGCAGAGCTAGAGAGATCTGGACAGTTGAGACAAACCAGTGAAGTATACACTACTTCCAAAGAGTCTGTTACCAACAATGTGTGTCAGATTTGCTAACTTTAGATGTCTTCTAGATAGATGACTATTCCTTGATACCAAAGTTCCCTTAGTCAATATGGAGAGAAAACAATGTATCACATCATAAAATATGCAACTAATTCAGTAAGGTGGATGAAAAAAGTTAATATAATGAATTAATTTAAGTACTAAGGCTAAAGTATGAAGGAAATTCTAAAGCGCGAGCATGAGTCATGAACTTTGGGGAAAAGGTTACTTTGTTTACTGCAAATGAAATTAGCCACTGAAGCTGAAGTCAGGGCTTTTTAATTTTAATTTTAATTTTTATTTATTTATTTATTTATTTTTTTCATACACCTGTGTCACATGAGAGCAATATCTGCTGGTCAAAGTATGTCTGAGATCCAGAATAAGGAAAATGGATATACACTGTTCTGACCAAAGACAATCTACTAATTGACCACCATTGCTGCAAAGTTGGTAATTGATTCTTTCCTATATCCTCTTTTAAAACCTGATTTTTATTTTATTTTATTTTATTTTATTTTATTTTATTTTATTTTATTTTATTTTATTTTATTTTATTTTATTATTTTATTTTATTTTATTTTATTTTATTTTATTTTATTTTATTTTATTTTATTTTATTTTATTTTATTTTATTTTATTTTATTTTATTTTATATTTTTTATTTTATTTTCCCCACACTGCATGTGAGATATTACCTTTTGTCACCTCAGTTGGTATTTATGGTTTGACTTTCATGATGACATTACACAAATACGGATATGGGGTAGTGCTTTCAGGTAAAACCAATGTAGTTTCTGAAGTATTCAAAGGGCAGAGAGCAAGCAGATGAATTCTCTGAACAAGGCTCTGGTTTGCTTGATTCATGAATAATATAATTTCTTCATGACTCTTTAATGCCATTGTAGGGGAGGTCTTCTTGTCTGATATAGAAAAATCTTTATATTGTCCAAGTCTTTTTGTTTTGTAATGGCATATATTACAAAAACAGAAATAATATGTTAGCCCTATATAGTGGCATATAGAAGATTGTGCAATGATTTTCTTCACAGAGAAGACAATTGGCAACAACTGGAACAAGGTGACTGTAGAAAAAAAAAAAAAACAAAAACCAAAAAACTAGGTTGCAGAAAATAAAATAAACCCTTGTGGCCTTGAATAAAGGCATTGGAAAGTAACTGGGTTAGCATAGTACTTTTAACTGGGAAACTGGGACAGAAAAAAGCACCAGAGAACTCAGCATTTAATGAAGAAAGATACTGGGAGAGAAATATGGAAGTGGAACAATGCACTGTAGCATCAATAATCTGGAAATTATGTAGAAAGATGAAATATTTCCTTTGACCAGGCAAGAAGCAGCTTTAGACTTCACAGCCTCCACACACCTGTCAAGCCACTATTGCACATAGTATGCAAATGAAAGAAATTGAGAAATAGATTAAAACAATTATTACCTAGTACTGGGCTTCAGAAAATTGAAGGTGGCCAGACACAATGATTATGCACATTTAGGCAGCCAAAGTATTGCCATCTGATAAGTTTAACTTTAATCTTTAGAATGATAAAGAAGAAGTGTTGGGGAAAAAGGTTTTTTTAAACTTCTGGAAGATAATGAAAGTAACAGCAGTAAGTACTGTGAATTTACAACGTACTGATCTTGCAAGACAAATGTGATTGATTGATTTTGATAACTTGCAAAATTTTTGGATGAATTCAGAGCAGTAGCTATCATTTATTTGGATTTTAATAAAGCATTTTACTGCAGCTTTCAAAATTAATTCAAATTGGCTAGGGAACAAACTTCAGTCCATGTTAACAAAAGATAATGAGAAGTGACAATCTGTAAGACTTGGGTGAGATATCTGGTGAATGCCTGGGTTTGATGAAGTTTTAATATCTTCATTAATGATTTCTCAGAAAGGAAGAAAAAACTGCCTATTAGTGAAATTTACAGTGTGATGGACTTGCTAACAGTAAGAATGGAGAAAAAATTACAAGAGCTTAGATAATTGAATAATGGGCAGAAGATAAAATAACGTTCACCTCTAAATGCAGGGTTGTTCTCATGGAAAAAATCATTTACAAACTCAGTTACTCAGTGGAATGGAGAAACCTGAATAACACCAATGCAAAATAGTCCAGGAGTTAGGAGACCAAAGCAGGTACAAACTTGCAATAAGTTATAGTAGCAAATTGAGCTAGCGTCATTTTGGGATCACACTCTAATGCATAATGTCACTGACCAATGAGTAGTAAACAATGCCTACCAATTTTAGTTTCATGGCAATTGGAGTAATATATCCAGTTTTTCATTCTCAAAAATAATTTAAGAAATTTAATAATTTAAGAAAGAATACAAGATGAGAAACAAAACAGGATTTAGGGAGATGGAACCTGATTGCTTTATTTAGGTGTCTCAGTTTGCTAATAAAATGAAATCTTGAGCAAAAAGATTATGAAAATATAAAGTGTCCATGTGTATACATGTCTATACATGTACTCTGAATAGGTATAGGATTGAAATAATCTTAAATGAAATACTAATGAATGACATGATCTCATAGACTAAGTCTATGAGTAACATAAACTCAGTAAAACATAGGAAGTTTATATTATGATATCTGAAGATAAGAGAATTTGCAATGTCATCTTGAGTTATCTGGATCATTTTGTGCTTCATATTTTTATCCTTACATCAATTACAGTAATATGTGTCTTTAGAGACAATAGGAAGGGGAATGAAGAGGTACCACAACATAGCTATCCCAGATTTCCTACAATGGACAGGGTGAAACCACCAGTAAGAATAATGGGATGAAGTTAAGAAAAGGAGCACCAGAGTGAAGTGAACATCAGAGTCTGCAAGTGCTCCCTCAGTATTTTCACTGACTCTCCAGACTGGAAAACATATTATGAAGAAGAAATCAAAATCGTCAGTGTAGCAGATTTACTGCACTGCCACGTCTTTAAATTTCTCCAGCTGCTGTCAATTTGTGTCTTTAAATGATGTTTGAAGAACACTGAGTACCTTCACTCACAAGCTAAAAGATGTGCAGATTGCCATCTGCCACTGGAAATGGATCATACTTACCTGCTGACACTAGGATTGCAAGGACCTTGTGAACCTTCCTGGGACCTGCAAGATCTCTGGCACCACCCCCGTGCCAGGGCCTGGAATCACACACCAGTCCATGACAAATCTTAGTACAGTGGTTTTCAGAAGGGATGGCTTTGGGGTGGGTAGTTACTGATAAGAAAATATAAAACTTAACATTTAATTTATTCACATCTTTAGCTTTTGTGTGTGTGTGTGTGTGTGTGTGTGTGTGTGTGTGTGTGTGTGAGTGACTGTGGCTGCACCTTGAAAACTCTTACATGACTCTGATTTCTAATCCTCAGACTCTCCCAGAAACAAATTATAGCAGTGCTTAGAAGCTCACCCCATTGGTAATTGAAAGTACTTTGGGCATCTTAAAAATGAGATTTTGATGCATAGATAAATCTAGTGACACATTACAATATTGCCCTCTGAAAGTGTGCAGGATATTCCTGGCTTGCTGCATATTACATAACATAGCCATTAAATGCAGATTATCTTTCAAAGTAGAGGCAGAGATTAATGAGTCAAACGAAAATGATGAATTAAATGAGCCTGATCAGACATACTTACAAAATTAGCTAGTGAAGAGTTCTATAGAAACAAGAATTATTAGAGCTAGATTGCTCAAACACAATTTTAAGAAGAGTGGCAATGCATATAAACATACATTATCACATTATAGTATTCTTATTATATTCTATTTTCTTCTGTCAAACACATAATGCAAAGACATTGCAGACATTACTCTGAACATAGTACCTTGGGCAATAAAAAGGGTGAATGCTTTCTCCTAGACCAAGTACTGAGGCTCAGACTGATGGATTCTGGCCCTGCACTAGCTCTTTCTCCAGTGGGGCTCCATGAAAATCCAGAAAAGTCTTCCCCTACAGTCAGACCAGATCAGAGCTATAAATCAAAGCCACTGATTTGCTCTGTGTCTGTAGGCAAATCATTTATCCTTAGCAGAATGCAAGTCATTTAGCTTTTGCATAATAATACTTTTCCCCCAAGGGATATCGAGAAGTCTAAGTTTTGCAAGGGTGAGAAAAGTTCAGAGAGCCTTTGGTGGAAGTTGTTTTGTGAATACGAAGTTGGCTTGGTTTTGTATACCATAACAGGCAGGAAGATGGTGACTTGCTACTTGCCATTTATAATGTTTGTTTCCTGATTGTATTTGTAAATAAATTCCCTTGTGTACAGGCAAGGTTCTTTTACACATTTTTATCCAGCTATCACTCATATTGACCCTCATATTGATGGTGATTTATTTAATTATTTTAATGCAAATTATTCTCCAAAAGTAATGTAGCAGTTTCAGTCCTCATCTTTGGAGCATTTCATGGGAACCCCAGACTTTCAAGGAACCCTGGGCACACCTGCCAGCACAGTGCAGTACTGTGGTCTCTATAGTTCAGCTCACTGCCTGGCCCAAAGCAGCCACATTCCTACCTCCCCACTGCAACCAGCTTTAAGGCTGCAGTGTTCAAATGCAAATGGATTTCTGATGATTTCTGATGATTCCTCCTTCTTAGATCCAAGCTACTGTTCTCCCAGTCGCACTGATTGATTAACACAGCCAAGTTAAGCAGCAATATGAACTTCTCTGTAGGTTGTTCTTTTTCAAAATTAAAGAAGGGTTTTTGTTCCTGAAATCTAAGGGATTTTCTCCAACTCTATCAGTAGGTTGAATAGAAGACATATTTCTGCCTATCAGCTTTGTACAGCCATCATCCAAAAAATCCTAGCTTAAACAACAGTACCTCTGCAAAAATTTATGAACTGTATACTCAGCAGCAACCATCAGGATGCCTTGCTGACACTATTTTAATTACTATATCATCTGATAAATGACTGCATAGCTTAGCAAGATTCCTTTGGTGATGGAGATCAAGACACTGGCTCCACCAGACTGAATACAACCTCTTCACTTAATTTATGTAAATGTCTGACATCAGTCATATCCCCAGCATATGTTTCTGGAACTCTATCCATCACCGTCATGATATCTTTATCAGAGGATGCTAATTCTGCTATTTCTAACATAAAGCTAAAAGAAGATGTGAAAATTGATGGATAGGTGAATAGCTGCTACCCTGGAGATTTCTTACTCTTGATGGAGTTTGGGCTGCCAGGTATGTGGTGACTGAATTCATTAAGATCCTCACTGTGTTTGCAATTATGTTCTCCATTCTTATTTTTGTAATAATTCAGTATTTAGAAACAAAGTTCCAAAACATTGTCATAAAAGATCTGTGTCCTCTAGCACTCTAACCAGAGCTTGCACTGAGAGCAATATATTTGTTGAAAAGAGGCAATGGAAATTACTAGAAAAAATTAAATGAATTCACATGCTAGATCATTGGTAGAGGCATTAGCCTTAGATAATGTGATTATCTAAAAAGGAACACACAAGATCTACATGTACCTGTGCTGGGAGTGCTGTTTAATTAACTTGGAGAGACAACCTTCCCAGGTGCCATCTAATGTGAGATATTTTCACCATCTTCTTTACAAAGAAGATGGAGAGGACCCTGAGCAACGTCTTCAGAAGAGTCAAAGCAGGGAACAAGCACTGACACTGTGATTCTTGCCCCCAGAGGGCTGACAAAGGAGGTTTTAGACTGCAGGCTTGTGCCCAGCATCCTTGGAGTCATAGAGGACAACTACCAAATGGCTGCTGGGGCCAGTAGAGGTGGGCAACACTGAGGCCTCTGCCACCTCTCTCCTTCCCAAGACAGCCAAGACAATGTCTTTCATTGACACAAGACACTGTGGTGGGGTGGGCTGGGTTCTGCTTCCAGCCATACCCTGGCTTCCCAACATCAAGGCTTGACAGCCATAGAGTTTGCCAAATATCTCAATGTAAAAGGTGACTAAAGGTCTACATCCACGGTGGAAATACCAGTTAACTTTTTCTTCTGGTCCAACTTATCTGATTATTTTTTATCTGTGTATTTGGTTTTGACACATTCATCTGTTACTGTTCATCTGCAGTTCCTGGCGCTGTTGATTCCTAGGAGTTATTTGACCCTACAACAGCCTGAGAGAGAGAGACCTGTGATTTGGGAAGATTCCTACCAAGTCCTTGCACATGTTTTCCCTTGAGAAAGATGGAGACAAAGAAATTCAAGAGCAGAGAACCTCTTCTGGACTTCTGTTGCTCTGCTTCAGGCCAGAGAGTCTTGACAAAGCAGTGATAATTTCAGCTGCTAGTGATCTCATGGGAAGAGTAGCAGTGCTTGATCAGAGAAACACTTCAAAGCACTATCAAAATTATGATAATTCCTTCTTTTAAGAAATCTTTCTGGCTTCCTATCAAAGTGTATGCCTACACTGCAGCTACACAAGTGTTATTATAGATAGCTTTAAGCTAACTATGTAGCTTTTATAACAGGACAAATAAGCTGATTCTTTTTCTGCATGCTGTTTATGAATTGAAAATGTTTAGACACAGCTCACAGGCAGCTCTCACATGATGTTTACTGTCTTTTGCTCATGTTTCTAGTCTATCATAGTCTACCTTCACTCTATGATCTTTTTCAAGTTCCTAATTGAATTCTTCTTGTTCTGGAGCCTCCAGAGAAAACTTGTACTTAGAAGCTACTTTTCTTACGACGTGCAAATGTCATCATTTCAATGAATGTCACTTCTGTTCAGGACAAATTCAAAGTTATGTTCTCCTTGGGTCTAATCTTCAAGGACGTCTACACTTTTTGTGAAATGAAGAAAAGCCATGCTCCACATTTACCTTCTAGATGTTAACTGAACTCACTGGATATCTATAGCCTGAGACAAAACCTGGGGAAGGTCATAGGGTCAAGTCCAAACTTTCCAAAGAGCAGGAGGTGCATTCATAACAGTTGATTTATTGCATCTTCAAATAGTGATGATACTCTGGCTGCAGTCATTAAAATGTTCCCAGTGACTGGCATTACCAGATAGAAACATATTCACCAATATAATGTTGTCTACCTGCAAGAATAATATTTTAGAATATGTTATCATGAGCAAAACACACAATTGTCTTCTAAAAAAAATGGTAAAATAGAAGTTAATATAGACATTTTTCTTATATTATAGGTAGGAAAACATTCTGCAAAGGAAGACTATCATTTTCTATCAAATAACTTTGATCAAGACTAATGACTTTCTTTCAAACCCCTGTTTTTCTTCTGATCTCCATACTTCTGGTAAAAACTGAGGTTTTAATTATATTCTTCTTCCCTAGAGAAGGACTTTTATGAAAACAAATCTTGAGCCTTGCAGCACTTCAGCATTATACTCTTACTTCCTATTATTAGTATAATTAAATGAGTTGATTTCACAGAGCCTATGGACACATTTTTATTATATTTTGCAGGCTCTCCAAGTGTACATCTTGCACAGTTCTTTCCACAGGATCCCATATTCTCCTTTCTTTCTTCAACCATATAGCTGTGACTTTATGAGAACAGTTTTTAAGGGATTGCTCTCAGCTTGAAATTTGACAGGCAAAACAATCACCATTTTCAAAAGGTCTTGGTAGGCATTGTCCTAATTCCTTTCCCATAAGGTTAACTGTAAATTTCTATTTATTCTCTTCAGGCAGAGTTTCACAAAGCTACCATCATCTTCATACATCTTTATGCATTAGACAGAGAATTCTGAGCAGCTTGCTCAATCGATATTTATTAAATGATCAGTCCCAACAATGAAGTGTAGCCAAGTAAGCAGTAGACCTAGAATACAACATTTTTGATTACTAGAGATTTAATCAATTGAAGAAAACAGCGAGGCTAAATAATGACTGATTGAAATACTGCACATGAATCATTTTAATAGTCTAATTAAGCTAAAAGTAAAAACACAGCCTTTGTCAGGCTTGTCTATAACAGAAAAAGCTACTATCTTGAAACTCAGGAATCATATTTCACATTCTTCATCACATGAAGCAGAAGAAAGCAAATGAAATAAATTACAGCCTGGAGTGTCAAAGGAAGGCATGTGGAAGATAAATGTATCTACATATTGTCAACATATAATCAATTTTCAATTTGCATCAACAATACACACTGTTGGGGAGAGGTGTGTGTAAAATGACAGAATTAGATTTTAGGTATCAGATACTTTAAGGAGTGACAGAAGTTGTGCTGCAGTGTGCCATATTTTGAGTAAGCTGAGTCCTAACGGAGAGAGTACATGTGCAGACAACGAGAAGGAATTGGGAGTAAATCACCCTATCTACAGCATAATGGAGGGAGGGAAAGCTGAGCATTTCAGAAATTCAGATAGAAGCATGAATTCACTGCAATTATTTTTCATTCCTTTTACACAATGAAATGAGTTAGTTTGGCGTACATGTGGCACAAAGCACTTGAGCCTAAGGAAAGTGCAGCTTGAACCCTGGCATCTTGGCTCATGAAAGGATTTTTAGTAAAGTAAGGGTGTAATACTGTCAGGGATCACCAAGGATTTGTTCAATTCATAAACATATTCAAAGAAGAAGGGTGATATTGTGCAGAATTATATCAGATGATGTGTGTCATGTTCAAATGTGACACAGTGGGTAACCAGCTAAGATGACATTAGCAACTAGTGTGTGCATTAGGAGTAGCTCTGTAAAGAGAAACAGGACCCAACACCAAGGATTTTGTTTTGTCCTAGATAAAATCTGCTTCAATGGACTAAATGTTGGTTAGTTGCTAGAATGCGTCTTCAGGATCAGTGTCCTCCAGGAGTAATCCAATGCAAGCTTTCCAGTGTTGATCCGTGATGCGAATCAAAGTGAAATAAAATCAGGGGAGGTGGGAGATTGTCTTTAACTCTTGATCTTTTTACTTGTGATGCACAAGTATAATTTCAAGGTTCTCATCATAGGCTGGTTAGACATGTATCGTTATGTTACATATACATATATATTGTTGCACATACATTACTTCAAAAATGTAAAACCCTAAAGGCACCAAAAAATATATATTATTTTAGAGTGCAAAACCATTGTTTCTTTGATCTTATTCATACTTATTAAAACATATTAAATATTTTGAATATGAGCACCTAACTGTATGCAGGGTAATCACACACAAAAAATCTAAAACTGATAATCACATGAAAACCATAAAACTGATATTATTTTAATGCTATTTGAAAAAGAACTTTAATATCAAACTTTGTAGTCTTATTTTTATTTATTTATTTATTTAATATGACTATGCATAATGGAGTTGCTTGGGGTGCTTAGAGTTCAATAATTTGCAAATAGGGATAATAATGGGAGTATATTTGAATAAGGCATCCAGTCTTTCATAGTTAATGAAGAGAAACATGGTATTGCTCATCACATTTTAATGTGGATATCTAAAATAGGTCATGTGGTCATACAACAGGTCACACATATTATCCATGCAGAAAGTCTAGGCAGACACAGAACAGATGCATACAGGTGCTTGAGGGGAGAATGATATCAACTGTAATACCTAAAGAGTACAGGGTATTATCAAACCTACCTTTGGTGCATCATAATAAGTCTTCTATAATCATTGTTTGATGTAAAAATAAGATTTCATGTTTTCTGTATCTATACCTCAGCTTGCATATACAAACTCTTGAAATCAGTGATATTAAATTAATATGAAAACAATATAGAGGGCAGGAAAATCATTTTTATGATAAAATAGTGCAATACTGTTTATTTACCTGAAGCTAATTTAATTACTCAAAATTCAGAGATTTCAAATTAAACCTTAAGCCTGATTTCCCCATTTTCTCTCAGTTAAGTGCTTGAAATGAGACATAGAAAATGTCAATAATTTTAATCCTTGGTCGTTTCAAATATTAACATGTATAACATTCATCTTTATTTTCACATATTTAGAAATAAGAATGTTGCTGGTCCTGAATCTTCAAGAAATAGTTATACACAAAAATTACCTGGATTTTATTTGTTTACTGCACAGAAAAAGTGTGTGCACTTACCATGGCAACCTTACTTTCTTCAATAACACAAAGCACATCTGTGAGCCACTAATCTTAATGGAATAAATTCACTCACTTAAGGTATGAATGTGTTGAAAATTGCATCTAAACATAGGATAGGACACTGAATCAGGGTGAGACACTCAGCTTCTGTCCACTTTATACTGTCCACTAATATGCTGTCTATTTCAAATAAACCAAGTCTAGGTCTTTGCTTTTTACCCCTACCATTTCTCTGCCTCCCCTTGTTAGATAGCTGTTTTACTGTGTTTAGGGACCTCAGCTCATTTTGATGCTCACACAGCTCCTGCCAGGATGGGATCCAGCTTCGCAAATGGCCTGCTGCTGAACTCATACCACACACAAGACTGTCTTGCTGTGAGACATTATTGGTGATCAGCTGTTGTAAAGCTGTCTCTTTCTAGTCTTTGTAATCAGCCCTGATTATGTGATGGAAGCAAGTTAGCAACTATATGGAGAACTGTGTACTACTCTGCACATATTCATGTAGTTACACACTCATTTACCTGCACTATTATAGCTCCTAGCATGTGCTTGACGGTTAGCAGTCAAGAGAGCCCCATGCTGTTGGCAACACAGCACACAGAGCCTGAGATAATATCCCACTTCTTCCTCCCCACAAGTGACTCAGCTAGTGACTCCAGATCTAAATGGTGTCTTTTCATTAGGTATGGTAGCTACGACAGGTTTTGCTGCAGAATTCATCCTAGATTTGCTCCTTCACTGTCTCTAGACCAGAAGATGGTCTTGCTCACCACCATGAACAATCTCCAGCAACTGGTACTTACCTGGATGAGGGCACAGGGGAGGTAAGGTCCTGAGCCCCTTCAGAGCATCTGTGGTTGCCTCAGTGAAGGATTCAGGAATAAATACATGGTGTCAAGGTCTGAAGTGAAATTTCCATGGCTGCCATTTTTTTTCCCATGTATGACATTTCTTAGGGCGGTGTCTCAATTTCTGAAGTTGCTGGTATCTAAGGGCCTTGCAGAGAATCTCTCCACCATTTTCTCTCTCTCTCTCTCTCTCTCTCTCTTTTTTTTTTTTTTTTTTTTTTTTTTTTTTTTTTTTTCCCAGCACTCAACCTCTATGGTTGTTTTAAGATGCTTGTGTGGGAGATAACTCAAGTTACATTTGTGTCTCAGATAATTTGTTACAGACGTATTCCACCTCTAGTCTATGTCTACACTGCTAAAAGGCATCTGCTCCAGGGATGTCTAGTTCCCAGGCCAAATCATAACATGCTTTTATATTCATTCACATTGCTCAAGGTTAGTCACCCTGTGTTCTTGCTCTGGGTTTGTCTTCTTTTGGCTCTTTGTAACATGCTGATGGCCCTAGGAAATAATTGCTTGCTTTCTTTGAGTATTTTCTTCAGTTCAAAGAAAGCACCTGGAATAATGTGAGGCCTGTGCTTAGCCTACCAGGCTGTTCTCATTTTCTTTTCTGTCATGGTGCTGTTGGTATGTGCTTTGTGCCCTAAGGCACAACAGGAGAAACCCAAAGGAATTTGAGGTGTGCAAAGCCTTTTGGACTAGTGTTTGAGGGCTGGGGTATCTGAAGCTGACTGGTCGTGCTTGTGCAGTGCGGGCTGTATACCAACTTGGCTCCTGTCCATGCATTGCTTCATTTAAAAAGAGAGCTGATGAGTGACCCAGGGCAATTAGATACTGTTTGTGTAAGATCAGGGGAGCAGGGCTTGGGAATGAACCAGGGAGCTACACTGTCTGGCAGCACATGCTCATCCACTGCAAAAGCTGTGCAGAACAGCTCTGAGATTTTTTGCAGGGGAAAAAAATGCATAAAAGGCTGATAATTATGATAGCAATCAAAATGGATAGTTCGGAAATAGAGTGTTACAAATGTAATGACAGGCTACATATCATCAGAATAAGATAAATGGGGTCAGCTTTTGATTTGTTTTTCAGAAGGACAGCATGGCAAGAAGGCAGGGTATTTTCCATTATATTAGTGTTATGTAAAATTATTTTTAAAAGATTCCATCTACTTAATTTAGAAAAGAGTGCCATGCTACAGACAATATCCTGAAGGTTTTGGCAAGAGATGCTGTTTAGTATATATATATATAAGCATGGTCTATGCACAATACTGTGGATTATATGCTCCATAATTGTTTGCATTCTGAGAATATGGGATGTAATTGCACCATTGAACATGAAAGAACCCACTAACTCATTTGCCCAGCTATAGTACACATATTTTCTAGGGATGGAAGACAACTATTTTTTCTTTTCTGTGTGATGAATTTACATTTTTGTTTCTGTACAGTGCTAGTTACAACAGCTTGTCAGTCCTCAGCGAAGGCTTTGGGATTTGCTGCATTGTCAATATTTACTCCTTTTCTATCAATATGTAGCAAAGATTTTGTTCCTCTCCTTGTATGTAAGTGTCTGCATGTGTCTGTGTCAAGAAAGTACTCTACAGCGTGTAACAACTAATCACCTAGAGTTCAAAATTAATATAACTTCCAGAGAGAGAAAATACTGGACATGAAATGTTTATGCAAAAGATTAAATCAATCTCATTGTAAATGGAAAAGAAAATAACACTAGATTAAAAAACATATGGAATAAGATGGTAGCTTTCTCAAAGGACATGTGAAAGGAGAAGGAAACAGTATAGATTAGCCAATGTTTGTAATTTTATTAGTGTGATTGTGTATTTATGTGTTAATGAGAGGATAAGAAGAGCACTTGTTGAGATATGATCATGATTTCCTTGTAGAATGAGGAATTGTGACTGTAGCTGTTTAATTCAATACCCTTGGGAGGTGTGAGTTTAAGACCTCTTGCACCAGGAAATTCCAGTATCTATATGTGGTAGCAGTGAGGAGGAAGAGATGAGGCAGCAAAAGGTGGCTCTGTGTTTAATTTTAATGAAATAATGCATGTTGTATTAGAAAAGGCAGACCTGATGGGAAAGTCCAATATAAATTTTCGAAGGTTTCCATAAGTATTTGACCCAAACTTTAACACCTAGTGAAAATATTATGCCTGCTATAATATTATATTTCAGTTGCCCTGTATATCAATAGATAGAGTTACATTCTTTGTTAAAACTTTCATTCTAAAAAGACATTTGTACACTGTCTTTGTTTCTGGCCTATCATTTGCAGGGAAGACAAAGCACTCCAAGTCTCTCTGTCTCTCTCTCTCTTTTGAAAAACAAACAAACAAGCAAATGTGAGGTTAAACATATAACTGATACCTTTTTAATATTTTGACTCCCTGTGCTCAAAAGATTATCAGGGATGTCTTCAGCAATTTCTTTGTAAATATGGTTTCTGAAGTGTATTTGTACATATTGCCTAATCTACCTTATTAAAATCATAGTCAAGTGTCTTACTGATTTTGCTGGACTTCACTTTAGATTCTGAATGGACTTGGAAGAGTACTGTAGTGTCAATGCCTCAATCCATATTCTGTACAGCTTATCTAGCCTGCGGATGTACTGCAGGATCACACAGACTTACCATGGCATGTGTGTGGGGAGCTGCAGGCTGGAGCAGCAGAATGAATAAATCATCATGAATTATTAGCTGAATGGTACACCTTGTCCCCAGCAAATAGAAACTTTGAAAGTAGATGTTTAAAAAGGTGACTTAAAAATACTATGGAGTACATGTATATTTTCATATATACACATACATATATTTCACTCTGATGATATGTGATTTATGTTTATTTAACTCCTAAACCTGCACAAATCCTCTGCACATCAGACTAATATGAGGTCTCTATAATTTTAGAAAAAGCCTTTTGCTGACAAAAATGTATTTTAATGAAACTACATACTTTTAAGTAGTGTCTGGCTACTTCATGGAAGCTGTGAAGCACAGATTAGTGATACAAGCAGGGAAAGGGCAATATTTCATAGCCGTCCCTCTTAAAATGATAGAAAAGCCCTAAAAGAAATATAAACACTAAAATTATAACAGAACTGATAATAACTGGCTTTGGACACAAAAGGGTCTACTTTGGGGTAATCTTGGGGGTCAAAGTGCAGTGTGCTCATAGCTACAGTACAATAACCACATGAATAACAAGCATACTGCCAGTTAATACCTTTCCTATTCACAGTAGCATGCATCTTTCTTGGCCTGCAGTGTATCTACAAGGATGAGAGCTATCTGGAGTGGTTTAGGAAGCTGAAGCCATCCCTGCTGATGCTGTTGTCAGTTCAATCTTCCTGCCACAGTAGCCTTGCAAATCTGCTAGGGATGCCAGCTGCTTCCTTCCCCCCGGACTAGCTTGGTCGCCCTAAGCTTTCAACCACATCAGCAAGCTCACAAGCTCTGGTGGGCAGGATCCAGGGGAGTCAGAGAGCCACGTGTACCATCTCATCCTTCCTCAGCCAAGCAGAAAGCTGGGTTTGCTGCAGGGCTCTGTCCGAGCACACAGATGATGGTTATGCAGACTCTTTGTCAGAAGCTGGTCTTGCCTGAAGCATCATCAGTCTTGCCAAACCCATTTTGACTGTTTTATGTTTTTTACCTTTCCAACTGAAGTAAGCGTTTGCAGTGAGGGCTGTAACAGAGTTCTGGAACTGTAATCCCCAGAGACAAGAAGTCACACAGAGGGAAGAGAAAGGGAGAAAAGTTACAGGTGAGATGAGGTGTGTGTCAACTTGCAAACATCTTTGATCCTTAAGCTCACCCATTGCCATCTTCAAGTAAGACTTCACTCACACCCCAGACTCAAGCATTTTCCCAGGTTGATTTGATCTGGGATGATGGCTGAAGAATAAGGATACAGCCATGCAGTGCAAACTGTGGTTAGCGTTTGGCTCTGGGAACACTGACAAAGTGGCTGTAAACATAGCTCTTCAATGGTCACCACAATATATAAATTGAGAAAAAGTGGAAAAGAGAGAGAATTAATTCATCGTACAGTGGAGCAGAAAACTCACATCTGTCCTTTATACAAGTCAGTACACCCCATTTATTAATGCTATTCTCTGCACTGGCGGGTCCAGGCAATTAACTTCCCCTGACTGGCTTCCCTAATGTGAGGAAGGATAGACAGTATGTTTATCATGGGAACATATTGATTTCTTTTCTAAAATTCTCAAGTAAATTGCATAATTCTCAATATGTTAGAGACTGGAAGATAAATTCCTGGTCACCTGCAATAATTAAGGGAGGAATTTAATCCTCTAAATTCTGGGGCTGAAACATCCTGTAAAATGTAAACAAGGATTTGTTTTCTTTAGCCAGCAAATTACAGTCTAATTTCAAAACTCTAGGCACTTTTTTTACCCCAGAAAAGTGCATAAAATTTAGCCCCTTAGATCTGCAAACATTACGAGCATCAGATTTTCTGAGATAGACAACCATGTGCATTGCTCATCTGAGATTAAAATCCACTAGCCCTAAGGCACCTATTTGTAAAAAGATAGTTAAGTCATTTCAGTGCCCATTCTTTGTGTTTTGATGTGGAAAAATATGTAACGCTAGCTTTTATGTAAAGCCCCTGCCTTCAACTTGTTAACTCTCCACCCTGACTCCTCCTGTCTCTCAGCCATGTCTCTCATTTGCCTATGACGGAAGGAAAGAAGGGGTACAAAATTAAGGACTGACAAAACTTTCAAAGCTAACGGCTGCACTCAATGTGCTGAGAACTGGATGACTAAGATGTGTTGTCACCTCCAACATTTTGGAAAGATCTGGCCTGTTTACACTGAACCTCCTTACCCAAATTTTATTTACCCTGATGTTTTCCGCTTTAAACAGATGGTGAATCAACCTTCTGGGTGTAAGGCTGGCTAAGCTTTTTGCAAAGGATTTAAACTAATAAATAAAAGGCAGGATACAGTGCCTCACCACAGAGAGACTTTATGAGCACATATGAAGCGCAGAGCACAGCTAAGACTAAATGTAAAAGCGTGGATGATACATTTGTTATGAGCAAGGAAAGGGCCAAGGTAAAACACCACCGGCTCATCCTCACAGAGGCCCAGACCCTGCCAGCTGCCCTGATACTGCAGGGTGCCTTGTGCCATCCTGGGGAAGCAGGGATGGCAATGACCTGCGCCATGCAACTTGCAGCAAGTTTGCCCAAGCCTTTTGGCTTTAATGAAATTCAGGTGGCTTTCCTTTTCTCAAGAACTGCCCTGGACCTGGTGATATCAAGCTCAGGAAATCTGAATTCCAAAGGCCTTTTGAATGAGCCTCACATAAAAGAGGTAATTTAGGATCAAAGCCGGGAGAAAGTGTTGCTCTAGAGGCTGAGAGTAGCAGCCCAAAGAGTCAGGCTAATGACAAAGACAGTAACACACAAAATCAGCAGGGCCACATGAGAGAGACAACAGCAAAAAATCAAAAAAGAAGTGGAGAGTCATCTAATAAATATTAGGCCAGCAAATCAGAATGCCTGAAAATAAAACATCAGGAAGAAATGACCTCAGAGGAAAATGTGGTGAAGATGTGAAATAAAACAGGCTTGGAAATGACCATATCTAGAAAAAGAGGCAAACACATTAGTGAAAGAGAAGTAAAACTAGGTATATGGGGCTTACATGGCAAGGGTTTGGTAGTGGAGGGTTGCAGGGGTGGCCTCTGTGAGAAGAGCCCAGCAGCTGCCCCATGTCAGATCAGAGCCAGCTCAAGACGGCTCCAAAGGGATCCACCGCTGGCCAGAGCCAAGCCAGTGAGCAACACTGGTTGGGTCTCTTGGAGAGCAGAGTTAAGAAAAGGAAAATACCTGCTGCACAACAGCAACTGGAAGAGAAGAGTGAGAAAATGAGAGAGAAGCAGCCCTGAAGACACCTGGGTCAATGCAGAAGGAGGGCAGGAGGTGCTACAAGGCACGGAGCAGAAGTTCCCCTACAGCCCATGGGAACCATGGCAGAGTGGCAGTGTTTTTAGTTGGCTTTGAATTCTCACTGCTTTAGCAATGGGTAAAAAATACATTATTCTTTCTATGCTGAGTCTGTTTTGCCTGTGACAGTAACTGGTGAGTGATCTCCTTGTCCTTATATCAAAGCATGAGCCATTTTTCATTATATTTTCTCCCCCTGTTTCTTTGAGGAGGGGGAGTGAGAGAACATCGTGGTGGAGCTGAGCTGTCTATCAGTGTGAAACCACCACAGTTTAAGAAGCTGATTAGTAGAGGGTGGGAACCCCAGCAGCTCCTGGCACCACAGAGCCCATGCAGGGCCTGAGGGCCATGATGCTCTCAGCCATGGACCTCTCTGCACCCAGCCATCCAGGAGATGTGCCGGCAACATGCATTTTCCAGGCAGTTCCTGCTGGCTGAGCAATGTGAAATCTGGCCAATGTTTAAAGCTATGCTGCTGTTAACCATCCACTTGGGTGGATGCTTCCACAGGCAGAGAACCACTGGCAATGAATCAAGCAGTCAGGGAGTGAAAAATAAGTACAGCCAGATATTTGATAGCAAAAATATTATAAGAGAAAGTGTCTGGCTCATTTAGAGCTGTCTGTTGTTCTGCTCAAGGTGTCTGTATGCTTTGTGAGCTGGGCAGAAAGCAGAAAACAAGCCATACTGCTTCAGTAAAGTGTAAACACACCATGGATTTTGATCTGTTTTGACAAACTGTTTTTGGGAACATTTTCAATGATCAACAAAAACTGCTGGTGAAAAAAACAGAACTGGATACTGTAAGATGTAACAAAATTCTCTAAGTGATACAAGGGGTAAATACCTGTTCTGCTTAACTGGAATCGATGTGAAATGGCCTTGTCACTTCTCAGGTGGATACTGTTACCACTGTGTCAAGAACTAATGCTCAGACAGAAGACTTCTGATGGATCCAGCTCCAGTTTAAGATGATGTTGCCCTTGGTTGCCTGCTCTGTCTCACTGCCAAAGGCTGCTGGCAAGAAAGAATGCAAAGCAAATATGTACTTATGCTTCATTTCACAGTCCAGCATATTCATGTAACCCCCCTGACAGAGGTGGGTTTGTATTAAGATGTCAGGCTATGAACTCCTGTGGCCAACATATGGGTTCACTTTAATCAAGCCTGATTTGTAATCCCTGGTGAAGTGTCGAGTTAAACAGTGATTAAGATGGTCGTAAACCACCTTGGTTATTAGCTTCATTGCAAGCAAGACAGAGCTTTCACATAGTTCTTGACCCAGTGAATAATTTAAATAATTTAAATCCATATTAAATGGAATAGCACCAGAAGAAGATACTGAGTAATCTGTATAAATAGTCTGAAATAGTTTAAAAGAGGCTCTGGTGAGTATTTCATGCTGCACGAAACCAATAAAACTAAGAACCCACCTGGACTGTAACTTTGTGTTTATTCTTTGTACCAGTATCGTTGGTGATTTGGGGAGAAAAAAACAAACAAACAAAAAAAAGTTCTCAGGTTGTTCTTGATGCAGGAGAAGAAAAAAAAATGTTTAAAAAGAAAAATGCTCAGCATATGAATGCATCAGTGTCTCATCATTGTTGGGCCAGTATCTTATTATAGACAGCCTTCCTACTGATAATCAAACTGACTTTGTAGTTTCATGCATCCATTTTTGTCTTTATTCTTAAAGATAGATATTGTAGAAAATCTTTCCATCTTCTGGTTAATATTACTTTCCCTCCTTTTACTTTTAGTACTTTACTGCTTCTATTCATTTCACATTTCTCTTTTTTTCCCCATTAGTCCCTTCCTTCTATCCAGTCATTTTTCTTTCTTCTGTTCTCCTTTCAGCAACGTTTCTTTCTTCTTTCCAGTGACACCCTTTTCATCATGAGAGATATATGGAAGAAAAATAGTTTGGGAGTGTTTTCTCTGCCTCCCTGGAGGAAAGTCGCTGACACAGTGGTCCTTCCCTCAAAGGCACAGAGCTGGGCTTCTGAGGTGCACACACTGCACCAGTCCTGCTTTTCTTCTGCTATTATGTTACATACTTTTTCCAGGCAGCCTTGGTGTTAAGGTTTGTCTTCCCCTTTCCTGCATATCTCCTATAACACTTCTTCTAGAGCTTAGGGATATGGTTTAGTGGGGACTGTTAGCGTTAGGTCAGAGGTAGGACTCGATGATCTTGAGGTCTCTTCCAACCTAGAAATTCTGTGATTCTGTGATTCTGTCTCTTTGTGTGATGAGATATATATCTCATGTCTCTCCTTCAGACTGTTGCCCTACATGACTCTTCCAGGTGGGATGCGAAGGCCTGGAGCTTCTCCCTCTGATCTTGGATCTGGTGGTATGAATGCACAGAGAAGGCAGCCGGCAGGATAATTACCCAATTCAAGCATGGATGAATCCACAGATGGACTATTCCATATAAGCATGCGTTCTTTAAATAAACAAATAATAAACCAAACACTTGTTAAATTAGTACAAATATAAATAATGATGAAGCAGATTCAGAATATGGACTGAGGAGTCCAGGAGGATACATTTATTATGTCTTGGAGAATAAATGACAACTATTAGGTTTTCTTGTACCTGTCTACACAAACATACCTAAACCAGAGGAAGAAGTTGTGGTAAAGACCTAACCTTGATTCAGAAATTACAGAATATAATTTTTGATAATAATTTTGAAAATAATTTTTCACTGAGACAAATAAATTTTAAGGTGTTTTTTTTTTTTCTTTTTTTTTTTCTTTTGTCCAAATTTGTCTTTGTATTAACAGTGACTGGAGGGAAAAATACAACATTGCCATGGTAAAAGCTCAAATCAGTTTACAGACAACTAGAGGTTGTGGTTTTATTTTGTATTTTTTTTTTGGCTTTAAATATTTCAGCATTAATTCAGAGTGTGTGCAGTGCTGTAGCTGCCTGTGGAAACTGCATGTTCTTGCAACCACAGGATTGTGAAACACAGATCAATATCATGGAAGGGCTATAATCAACATGTAGATTAATGAACAGGATTGCATCCACCAGGGAACAGTAGAACAAAGACTAGTTGCTCAATTTAATTGCTGAGTTGCTACTAAATCTCAGCTTTCTATCAATCTCTCTCCATTATAACCACTGATGCATAGCAGACATTAGGAAGAAAACAATAACACAGTAATTCAGAACTGCTGGGGTTTGAGTGAATGGGGAAGCTTCGTGAAAAATAAAGACAGGATTATTTTGTACCTCTGAGCCTGTGGAAAGATCCCATAGGTTATTCCTAATTCTTTCTTTGAGTAGGATCTTTTGGTAATCCTTTTGCTCAGAATAGTACTAGTAAAGCAAATTAATAGTTAAACAAAACCTTCCTGGAACAATTTTAAATTTGTTTCAATGCACTTTTGAATGAAAGTTCCAACTTTTCATTAATTAATTTAAGTGAAGTGCTATAGAAAACTAGTTGTGGAAATGACCTCTAGGCATGCATTATTTAGCTTAGCTACCTGTAATGAAAGCTTGTTAACTCCATCTGACTGTCTTTTTAATGCTTTCTTGGGAGCTTTTTATAGACATATGGTTCAGCAGCTCCTGAAGAGGCTGTTCTTCACTTTCATAGGCTCCACTTGTCGGACACTATCTCACAACACTCCTCCTGAAATTTCCTGCTGCTTCATATAATTTCTCCTCTTTCCCACTCTTATTCATATCCTTGAGGATTTTGATTTTTTTTCCTTTATAGTTATACCCATTCATGTGGATGCCTTATTAAAACTTTTTCCTTCCTTCCTTCCTTCCTTCCTTCCTTCCTTCCTTCCTTCCTTCCTTCCTTCCTTCCTTCCTTCCTTCCTTCCTTCCTTCCTTCCTTCCTTCCTTCCTTCCTTCCTTCCTTCCTTCCTTCCCGCCTCCCTCTCTCTCTCTCTCTCTCTCTCTTTCTCCTCCCCTCCCCTCCCTCCTCCCCTTTCTCCTCTCCCCCCCTTCACCTCTCCCCCCCTTCACCTCCCCCTCTCCCTCCCTCCCTCTTTCCCTCTTTCAACAAAACTGAGAACTGTGCTTTCTCCTGTTGGTGTTACAGCACTTCTAGCTAATTTCTTTTCACTCCTTGTACCATTTTTTTCTCTTCAGCTAATCCCTGTAGAAGCATGATTGTTAATTACACCTCTCTAAATTCTTTCCAAGCACGTGGAGGAAAGCTAAAACCCTAGGAAGAGATCCCTTAGCTTATTCAAAACAAAATTGCACTGACTTTCTAATGACCATTATTGCTTATTATAAACTCATCTCCAGTTGGCTGTTTACAGAGAACGTTCTCAGCTTTCAAATATTTTTTTCAACTTTTTTTTTTTTTTTTTTTTTTTTAACCTCATTGCTTTCCAAACATCTGTTGTGTTGACCAGATAAAAACACAGATTCTTGCTGACCCAGTTTAACTGAATTTTGGTACTTGCAAGGCAGCTGCTTGTGAAAAATACATTCAGATTGACTATGATTTTATGGTTTTCTTAACTATCATTCCTCATGTTCTGTATGACCCAATATTTGAAAACTGCACGTGGCATTTATGCTAGCACATCTTGGCTGCTGTTTTCTTTTGAATTTATTGAACTGATTGAACACACACAGCTTTTGCTCGTTGTTCATTATATCTTGTTGCAAGGCACCTCCATTTTTTTTTTTAAACATATATTGAAAGTAAAGGTCAATGTAAAACTTGTATTGAATCTTAAAAAAAAAATAAAAAGAGTAAATTAGAAGGAAAAATGCCATTTTTCTTTCTTTCCTACAGATTATCTTAAGTCCTATTTGAAACTGGTTTTAGAGGAGACTTTTTCCTTTTCCCACTAATTTTCTGACTGGTTTTCTTCCTGTCACTACCTCTGCATTTATAAATGGGCAATTATCTACTATGTCTATTCCATTGCTAACACACTGAAGATTATCCTAGAGAGGATCCAGCCTTTAATTTCCCTTTCAAGGTCACAGAAGCCACCTGAGAGTCTCTCCTACCTCTCTCCAATCAGAGGTTAGGACACAACAAATGGAAATTCCCCAGCACTCTTCAGTCCATCCTTTGACCTTCTTGTCACAACTCCTGTCCTGGCACCCGCAAGGCAACGTGCCATCCTGCTCTCTCTATCTGGGTCACAGATGGCCCAAGCCACATTCTTCACTTACTCAGTGAAGGAACATCCATGAGATAAATTAGAACAGATGTACACCAACTTTTTCTTTTGGCATTTACACCACCCTCTGGTCTAATTAATCCTGACATTGTGACCATCATAATATGAAATGCAGCAAAGGAATGAAATAGCAGATTGTCCTCTCGATGGCAAATATGTTTATTTTCCCTCCCAGTGAGACATGCTTTTATTTTCCCTTTCAGAGAGACAAGCTCTGCTATCTCTGAAATTACAATAATGAGACAAAACATCATGAAGCTCTTATGTTGATTTTTTTTATTTTTTATTTTTTTTTTAATTCCCATGAAGGGAAAACAGATATATTTAAGAAAAACAAAAACAAAAACAAAAAAACAGTCTGTTTTCACACATCTCTTTTGATACAGAAGTCTGTACCAGAATCCTCATTTGTTTTTCTGGTAATAAGGTACTCTGCTAACAATTTTGTGTGCCTGTTAATAATATATGTAGTAGTTATATATATTTTATACTAAAGGCTGTCTTAAAAGCTATTTCTTTATAGGTAACAACCTGCTTAGAAAAACACATCTTTAATTATTTATACTCATTTGGAGTAACAAAATCAACTATTTTTTTTAATAAGGTCAGGTACCAAACAAGAACTATTAATAATATAGTTGCATATCTTAGGAATCAGGTGGGTGAATATTTATTTTTTAATCACATAGGAGAGACATTTAGCCACAATAGAATTAACCAAGCAAGACTTTTCCATAAAGCATTCTAATGTGACTTCATAGGTTAACTGGAAATCTACTAAAAGGAAAATTTCTGAGAATGTTTTCACATAGAGGGAGAAGAGGAAAGGGAAAATAATTTTGAAAAAACTCATCTCTTTTTTTTTTTTTTTTTTTTTTTGAAAACTTTTAAGCCAGCAAGTATTGACAAAGATGGTATTTGAAAAATTTACAAAACTATGTCAACACTTACGTCAGTGGTGATAATGGACAATATTGGACTGAAGTAGAAAAGTGAAATCTGCCACAAATCTAGCCTCATAAGGAAGTTCAAGTGGGCGGAAGTCTTGCCTAAATGGACCACACTAAATTTAATGGCCTCGAGTCTTCATTGCCTTACACCTTCTGCTGTTGCGCACAAAGAGTGCAAAAGAATCTTATTGCCACATTGTGGCATTTTCACAGTTAGTGCTGAGTTTTCTTTATTGCTATTCATGCTAACTCATAGGAAGAGGAGTCACCATTTGTGGGATTCTTCTGTGGCCAAGAAACGTGGCATATTTTGAGGTTCATCAATGAGAGGCAAAGGTAGAGATGCTTGCTGCTTAGCACCAGTCTGGTCTCCAGCCATGTTCAGGCCACTTAAAGGATCAAAGTTTCCAAGGTCTTTGCTTTTCATCATATCTGGAATACACAGTGCAAGTCACATCACTGGAAAATTTCCATCAGACCTAGATGGTAGCAGTTTTGTGTGACTTCAGGCCTGTCCTTTTCCTATGTACTCTGGCTCTGCTTTTTGAGGAACCCTGGAGACAGGAGCAGCCACAGAAATAGCTCACAATTTCTCTGTGAAAGAGGGAAATGTGCATTCATGGTAGTATTGGCATTTAGTAGCTTTTGTCAATAATGTTTGAGCTTTTGCAATATTGCCATGCTCTAAGAATAGAAAATAGCAGTGAGACGTTTCTGTTTCCTCACTGAGTGATTCCCAAATCCACAAATAGCTTTCAACACCGATTTGTGAACACCTCCTGAGAAAATGTTCCCATGTAAACATAAAAAGAGAAATTCTCCACTGGCCTCCAATTCAATGTCAAATCTACCTTACTTCTGGCACAACTCTGGTGTTACTTCATTTATATAATTGAAGATAATTTACAAGGGCAATAAAGAATCATGAAAGTGAGATTAGAGAATTTATTTACATTCAGAGAACAAAACTCACAACACCTCATTTTCCCTCTACAAGTATTTTTTTTTTTGTCTTTCTGTCTTGTTTTCTGTAATGTGGTCCTATGTTTATGCACCAGAAAGCGGGAAGGCCGGATGCACATTGCCATTTACCAGCACTCTCCTTTCTTTGAACATTTTTGTAATGAAAGCTTTTTCTGTGAGTACTTGTGTGTATTGCTTAGGACAGTTGTAAATATTTGTGAACCCAGTATTGGAGAGGAGTGAAATGAGAAATATTAAATGAATCTTCGAATGTACTTTTCACCATTTACTGCCCATATTCACATAGACAGATCTTCAGTGTTATTTCCTTTAGTGTTTGATTTTATTTTCGGCTGGGGAAGGTGTAACCTTTTAACAAGAGACAGGTATTAATGGAACTACTGTTGCAGAGAAATCAATAGTCTGTGAAGCAAACTGCTGCCTCCCAGTTAGAAGAAGAAGAAAGCCCCACATGCTCTGGTCTTCTGGTTGTAATCTTGCTACAGATCTGTGTAGAAATAGATTGTTGCTGTCATTCATATAAAGGGCTGTGACAGAACTTTGAGATAGGAGTTAGATTACACCACAATGGCAAGTTGGACTAGATCTAACCTATACTAATGTTCATCGGAAGTTTCCAATCAGCCTCTGCTGTGTGATGCACAATGGTTTCTAATCTCTTTTCAGTGAAAACATTAAAGCTTCACCAAGAATCTTTGGGCTGTTGTTAGTGGCTGTGGAAATACCAGCAAACTGTTTGTTAGACACCTTTTAGAACAGAGAAGAGGCAGTGCTGACATTTTAATACCAGTTGATGCTTTTGAAAAATTTACTGTGGTGAACCAAGCAGGTTAATTTCAACAAACTTCTGGAAAAAAAAAAATTACACTCTTTAAAAAAAACAAAACAAAACAAAAACAAAAACAGAAAAAACAGCTAACCAGGACTTTTCATTTTCATGTTTTCTTCTTTGTGTTGCTTTCAATTTTTAATAGTGATCTCCACCATGTTTTGTTAAAATAAAACCCTTTAGAGATGATCTAGTTAACACTACACCCTATAACATGGTCAGGCATCTCTGCCATTGAATGGAACAAGTTTCGCTTGAGGCACCACTAGTGCCCTGGACTAGCAAAACACAAGAATTCATATTTATAACCTTCCTCTTTCTTCTTTGCTTCTTCTACCGTGTTCTCTTTCAAGTCCACCTGATATATCAAATTGATATTCTGTTTGTTCTCTTCACTTTAAACATTTCAGTATGGACTGAAAACTTAGGTATAGTATCTGATAGCTTACTGTTTTGTAAGAAAAGCTTGTTAAAATATTAGCAGACAAAAGGAAATGATCAGAGATTAATGTTAAATAGTCTCTACTTCAAAACCGAAAACACTTTAGGCTTTAAAATGCCCAGATTTATATATATATAAATATTATATATATATTATATATATATATAATATATAATTATATATATATATATATATATATATATATATATATATTTTCATAGCAGCAGAGGTGTTTTTTGTTTGTTTGTTTGTTTTTACTTCATTATTATATAATTCTCCCATAATTATGTTTCCTAGATATTAGTCAGTGAGTGACCTGTTAAACTGTAAGTGAACCATTTTGGTAAACAAAGTGGGCTGTAAAGAAAACATTGGTTTCACAGGTTAGCAGGTATGAAATCTCCTTTGCTTTACTATCAGTTGAGGTTTGAAATGAAGACTAGTAGCCAAGTAATACATTTCAGATCGATTCATCTTGAAAACATTCAAGCTGAAAATATTCTTTAACAATTCATCGCTATAATGTGTAAAGCATTATATATGTGTAAAGCAAGCCCCTGAAAGGTCTAGGAATATGATGATGATGAGGAGTTCACTCTGTGAGAAAGAGAAAATTTGGTTGATAGAGGTAAATAATTTTTCAGTTTACTAGAATTTCAGAAGGCCTTTAACTTAGTATTGCATGATATTTTGATTAAATATCGTCACTCTGCATTGTCATTCAAGCACATATTAAATAGATTAAGAATTCACTAATTAGAAAATCCCCCCAAAACAACTGTCAGAAGGAATCATTGACTGAAGGTTTTTCTAGGGGTGTTGATGGGATTCAGATGAGGCTGGTTGTTGTTCATTATTACCTTCAATGATCTTGAAATGTATTTATGATCAGACTTGATAAAACATATAGATGAGATGTTATAGGCAGATAATGATGAGTATTAAGTGTGTCCCCATTGTAATTTAGGTTATATAGTAAATTTGTCTCATTCATATGTGATGTGTATTCGAATACTATATTAAATATCTCACAATTGTTAATGCAGAGCATCTGCACAGGTAAGAAGAATCCCTCCTGGAAAGCCATGTCTTAGAAACAATGGTAGTATTCCAGTGGAGAACAAATTTGATGTGAAATTTCAGGTGATGCAAATGCAGTGCATCTCAGTGACCTGAGATGTGTAAAGTAAGGAGAAGCCTCATGACTCATAACTTTCTCAGCCTCTGTGGTCCTCCTGGCTCATGTCCAAAATTTAGACACCACTATATTACTGAAAATAATTGTCTCAATGTTGGTTAACCAGGAATGTGAAGTACCATCTCTGATATTGTTTTGCTCATGATCACACAGTCAAACCCACATCTGCAAGTCATGGTAAAATCCTGAAATCAGACATTCTCTAACTCATCATGAGCAAGGCCTCATTTAGTAGGCATCCTTAGAGCTGCATTAGACCTTGCATAAATGCATTTTTATTGGATGATTCTATTGTCATTGCATGAAATAGTTCAATAACTCTTTGGACTAAGAAAGGAGAGGAAAAAGGTGGACCTGCCTTTAAAGCCTACTGGCTAGGATAGTTCATAGCATAGGTCAGGATGCAAAAAGCCAGGTGCAGATCCTTAATCTAAACCAGGAACAACAGAGCTTTGAAAATATTTCCTTCACCTTCTAGGTGAGTGCTCTTCCAGTTGACCTATTGGTTAAATGAAATAGGTTTTTGTTCCCTTATGACTCCATCTCTAGCTAAACCATGAGCACATTCAAATGAGTACAACAAATCTTTTTTTGCCACACATTTGCTGTTCAGAGGCTGCCTATTTCTGGGTGGATCATACCAAGCACGTATACACCGCATGCAAGAAAAATGGTGAAGATAGTACTTGAACTCTACCTTAACTAACATCTTGAGGTGTGCATGAACAGCACGGCAGTTGTAGCTTTCAGGCTGTGTTCTTTCTTACTGAGATAGGAAATAGCCCATTGTCCCATTTCTCCTGGCCGCCTTCCAAGAAAAAAAACTCATACCTTTTTTAATGACATAACGATTTTGCAGGACGAGGGGGAATGGGCTAAAATTGCGCCAGGGGAGTTTTAGGTTAGATGTTAGGAAGAACTTCTTTACTGAAAGGGTTGTTAGGCACTGGAACAGGCTGCCCAGGGAGGTGGTGGAGTCACCATCCCTGGAAGTCTTCAAAAGACGTTTAGATGTAGAGCTTAGGGATATGGTTTAGTGGGGACTGTTAGTGTTAGGTTAGAGGTTGGACTCGATGATCTTGAGGTCTCTTCCAACCTAGAAATTCTGTGATTCTGTGATTCTGTGATTCTGTGAGACTGTCCAGGAGAAAAACTCTCATATGACATACAAAGACTGATGTGACCTGATCTTATTGGAAATAGCAATATATTAAGGTGGTGATTTTCTTCCACTCTTATGTTATTCCAGAGTTTAATCACCTTCATTTTATCCCTTAGTTTTGTGAGTAGTAGAAGTAACATCTTGCATTCCTGTGGCTTTATGTCTTGTAGTCAGATTCTCCAGTATCTAGCTGCATGTAAGATGGAATGAAAACTTTTCTTATAGTTAGAGCATGGATAACAGCTTTTCCAGTACGGATTCTCTGCTGCTTTATGGGAGCTGAATGTGTCTTTCCCTTGCTGGGAAGAATCTATGCAGTCTTTCTCCCATGGTTGCTTATTTTCTGGCAACTTGTGGAGACTTAGGTATTTCTGAGACAGCCTTTGAGATAATAAATCTACTTCTGTGGCAAACATGGTGGTGATTTATCAAAAGGCTCAAGACTGAGCAGGTGTAGATGGACAGATGGACAAAACAGACACAACACAGTTCTCCTCTTTGGAAGCCAAATGAAAAATACATGCTGAATTTTTAAATGTTAATTTGTTTTCCTCCAGTCCCCACAGTTGTTTCTTGGTGTGCTATTCCTACAGATTGTAAAGGTGGTTGGTACTTATTTTCTTCCTGTCAAGGCAGTTCCATGCTATAATCAAGTTCCAGCTCCTGTTTCTTTTGTCAGACTCAACAAATTGTATGCTCTAAATCTGTCAGTGTGAGGTATTTTTATTCCAGACCTGAGATCAACTCTATAGTTCTTTTCTAAATGTTTTCCACATATTTTAGTATCCTTTATGGAAAACTCTTACCACACATGTATGCACTGTTCTATTACCAGTCACCCCTTGCTTTGTAGGTGTATGTTCAAATTTGACCGTGGATAAAGTATGTTTAAAAAAAAAAAAAAAAAGAGAAATCTGTCTGTTTTAGTAGACTTTTTTCAAGCTTCTAGCATAGCCATAGCTCTGATGAATAAGTCACAATTGCTGTTTTCAGCAGACACTGGAAATTTCAAGTACCTGACATCTCATGTGCTGTACTGTAAAGTGTTTAAAATGAACAGAATGTAATAATTTAAAAAAACGATTTAAAAAATTGCATTTAGAAAAATAAAGTAACTTTTCTGGTCCCCTCTTTATAAAATAACAACCCAACCCTCTTATTACCTTAAATGAATAATAGAATAATAGAAACATAGAATGGCTTGGGTTGGAAGGGACCCTTAAGGATCAGCTAGTTCCAACCCCACTGCCATTGGCAGAGATGCCACCCACTAGATCAGGTTGGCCAGGGCCCCATCTAACCTGGCCTTAAACACTGCCAGGGATGGAGCATCCACAGTTTCTCTGGGCAACCTGTTCCAGTGCCTTACCACCCTGTGAGTGAAGATTTCTTCATAACATCTAATCTAAATCTCCTCCCTTTTAGTTTAAAGCCATTCCCCCTTGTCCTATCACTGTCTCTCCATCATTTTTATAAGTTCCCTTTAAGTACTGAGAAGCCACAAGGAGGTCTCCTTGGGGCCTTCTCTTCTCAAGGCTCAACATCCGCAGCTCTCTCAGTCTTTCTTCATAGGAGAAGTGCTCCAGCTCTCTAATTATCTTTGTGTCCCTTTTCTGGATCTGCTTTAACAGATCAACATCCTTCTTATGCTGGGGGCCCCAGACTTGGTGCATTACTCCAAGTGGTCGAGGGACAATCCCCTCCCTCGACCTACTGGCCACTCTGTTGGTGCAGCCCAGGATGCAGATGGACTTCTGGGCTGCAAGCACACACTGCCAGCTCATGTCAATCTTTCATCCCCCCAAGCTCCCAAGTGCCTATCTGCAGGACTGCTGTCAATGAATTCCTCTTCCAGTCTTTACTCATGTTTGGGATTGTCCCAACTCAGGTGCAGCACCTTGCAATTGGACTTGTTGAACCTCATGGTGGGCCCATTTCTTGAGCTTGTCCAGGTCCCTTTGGGTAGCATCCCTCCCTTGATAAGATAAGATATTAAACAACACTGAAACAACAAGATATTAAACAACACTGATCCCAAGAGAGATCTTTGAGGGACTCCACTTGTCACCAGCCCCTACCTGGATATAGAGACATTGAACACAACTCTCTGGATGTGGCCAGGCAATTCCTTATCTACCAAGTAGTCCATTCTTCAAATCCATCTCTCTCTAATTTAGAGATAAAGACGTTTGGAACTGTATCAAAGAACTTAGATAATCCTAGGTAGATGGCATTAGTCAGTCTTCATCATAGAAGGCCACCCCATTGGTCAGGCATGATTTGGCCTTGATGAATCTGTGCTGGCTGTCTTGGATCACCTTCTTGTCCTGCATGTACATGTTGCTTCCATGAGGATTTGTTCCATGATCTTCGCAGGTACAGAGTTGAAGCTCACCAGTCTGTAGTTCCCTGGGTCTTTTTTTTTTTTTTTTTTAAAGACTGGGAGTACTGTTTCTTTTTTTTCAGTCACTGAGGACTTTGCCTGACTGCCATGACTTTTCAAATATGATAGAGTGGCTTGGCAACTACATCAGACAGTACCCTCAGGACCCTGAGATGCATGTTCTTGGGCCCCATAGACTTGTATCTGTTCAGTTTCATCAGGTGGTCTCAAACAGTGGGAGGGACTTTGCTCCCTCAGCCCTCAGGTTCAGGAAAATGAAAGACATGTAAAGCCTGAGTGGCAGTGAAGACTGAGACAAAGAAGTTGTTGGGTACCTCAGCCTTCTCCATGTTTGTTTTTACTAGCTCTCTCTTCTCGTTTATCCTTGGCCTTTCTTTTCTGGCCAATATACCTACAGAATCCCTTCTTGCTATTCTTTGCATCCCTTGCCAAGCTCAGTTCCATCTCTGCCTTGGCTTTCCTGATTCCACCCCTGCACATCTGGAGAGTATCCCTGTACTCTTCCCATGTCACCTGTCCCTTCTTCCACTGCCTGTGTATTTCCTTCTTGCAACTCAGCTTTACCAGCAGGTTCTTTCTCAGCCACATCAACTTCCTGCCTTCCCTGCTTGATTTCTTACACAGGGGGATGGAGAGTTCTTGTGCTCTATGAAAAGTGTCCTTAAGGTGTTGTCAGCTCTGATCAGTTCCTCTGTCCCTAAGGACAGAGTTTCAGGGGATCTCATCTACTAATTCTTTAAACAGCTGGAAGTTGTATTGGGTTTATGTGACAAGGGTTTGGTAGCAAGGAGCTGCAGGAGTGGCCTCTGTGAGAAGAGTCCAGAAGCTGCCACATGTCAGATCAGAGCTAGCTCCAGCCAGCTCCAAAAAACATCTGCTACTGGCCCGAGCTAAACCAATAAACAATATTGTTTGCACCTCTGTGAGAGCAGAGTTAAGAAAGGAGAAAAAAATAAAACAAACAAAACCCAAAGCAAAACAACAACAACAACAACAACAACAAAAATTGCTGTGCAATAGCAGCTGGGAGAGTGAGGACTGAGACACAGCCCTGCAGATGCTAAGGTCAGTACAGAAGGAGGGGGAGGACATGTACCAGGCACCACAGCAGAAGTTCCCCTGTGGCCTGTGGAGAAGCCCCTGGTGGAGCAGGCTGTCCCCCTGCAGCCCATGGGTCCCACATGGAGCAGATCTCCATGCTGTAGCCCCCCCCATGGGTGGAGGAGCCCCCGTGGAGCAGGTGGATGTGGCCTGGAGGAGGCTGCGGCCCATGGAGAGCCTCTGCAGGAGCAGGCCCCAGGCCAGAGCTGCAGCGCATGGAGAGGAGCCCACGCAGGAGCAGAGGGTCTGGGGGGAGCTGCTGCCCACCCGTGGGGGACCCGTGCTGGAGCAGTTTGCTCCTGGGGGAGGGATGGACCCCGTGGTACAGAGCCGTGTGGGAGCAGTTCTTGAAGAGCTACTGCCTGTGGGCAGCCCCCGCAGGCTCAGTTTGGGAAGGATGGCATCCTGTGGGAGCATGTGGAGCAGGGGCAGAGAGTGACCTTGAAGGAGCAGCATAGAGTAAGCGCTAAAGACTAACCACAGCCCCCTTTCACCCGTTTCCCTGTGCTGCTTAGGGGGAGGAGGTAAAAGACGGTGGATGGGGAAGAAGGTGTTTTCAGTTTGCTTTTAGTTCTTATTGCTCTAGGTTGTTATTAATAGGTGATAAATTACATTAATCTCCATATGCTGAGTCTGTTTTGTCTGTGATAACTAATGAGTGATCTCACTGTCCTTATGTCAATCTTTGAGACCCTTTCTTCCTCTTTTCCTTTGAGGAGGGGGAGTGAGAGAGTGGTTGTGGTGGGGCTGAGCTGCCCAGCTGGGTAAAACTAACAGAATTTTGTCTTTTGGAAGTTCAGAGTCCTGTCTTTGCTCTTCCAAAAATTCCTCGAGATCGCAAACTCAGCCAGGGTGTGGTCACTGCAGCCCATACTGCCCCCAGTCTTAACCTATTTAGTGAGGTCATCTGCACTGGTGAGCGTCAGGTCTAGTAATGCTTCTCCTGTGGTTGATTTTTCTAAGATCTGGACCAGGAATTTATCCTTGACATGCTCCAAGAGTCTCCTGGATTGCTTACAACTCCCTTTGCTTCTTTCCCAGCAGACACCCAGGCGGTTGAAGTCCCCCATCAGGATGAGAGCCTGTGAGTGTGATGCTTCTTGTACTTGAAGCAAGAAGATCTTGGCTGCCAACACCCCTTGATCAGGCAGCCAGTAGTAGACCCCAACCACAAACTGTTCTTTACTGGCCAGGTCCTTAATTTTTACCCACAAGTTCTCCACGTGTCTGTGGCTGTTTGTCAGCGGCAGCTCTTTCCAAACTGTCTGTTCCTTAACATAGATGGCAACACCTCCACCCCTCTCTTCCTGCCTCTCTTCAGAAAAGCTTGTGAAAAGCTTGTGAAAAGCCCTCAGTTGTGGTGTTCCAGCTGTGTGATTCTTCCCACCACATTTCTGTGGTAGCAATCAAGTCATGGTTTTCTAATTGCACCACAGTTACCAACTCCTCCTGCTTATTTCCCATGCTGTATGCATTGGTGCAGAGGCACTTCAGCTGGACTATTGGCCCCATCACCTTTTTAGAGAAGCCCTCCCTAATCCTTTTGGGACAATTCACAGGTATTGTCCTGTTGCTTCCTAGTGTCATTGTTCACAGGTTCTATACTGTCACTCGGTGGTACAAGCCCTTCTCCTGATGAATCTAGTTTAAAACTCTACTAATAAGCCCAGCCAGCTTGCTGCCCAGAAGTCTCTTGCCCCACCAGGTCAGGTGCACCCCATCCGGTGTCAGCATGTCTGGTGTCTCTGGAAGGTGTGTCCAAGATTGTAGAACCCCAAACCCTGAACGTGGCACCAGCCACACAACCAATCATTCACCTGATCCATTTGTCTCCTTCTCCTTGAGTCCCCTTCTCCAACTGGGAGGATAGAGGAGAACACTAACTGTGCTCCTGAAATCTTCAAAATCTTTCTATGGGACATAAAGTCCCTTTTGATATTTTGGAGTCCCCTTGTTGCGGACTCATTTCACCCAACATGAAAGAGTAAGAATGGGTGGCAGTCCTCTGGCTTTACCAAGCTTGGTAGAATCTTTGTTATTTCACAAATGTGGGCCCCTGGCAGGCAGAAAACCTCTGTAGAGTTTTTTTTGCATGGCAAATGGATGCTTCATTGCCCCCTTGTGCTTTTTTTTTTTGGGTGGCACTGGTTCTAATACAGGTGGTTGGTTGATCCAGCTTCACATGATTGTTCTTTCCTAGGTCTTGACTATTATTCACACATGCTCCTTTTTCCAAAAGATGAGAAGAAAAGATGACATGTCTGAGCTTTAAAGGTGGAACAGCACATTGCAAGCTCATTATGTCACCATAATGCTCCAATGCCTCCCAGCTGCTACATGACCCTGTTGTCTATTGTTCTTACAGAATAATAGACAACAGAGTTACAGAATTTTTCTTTCATAAGCTAGAAAGCAATGTTATACAAGAAAGAGACCTGTTTTGCCTATATCTGTTTACCAATTTAGTTTTCAGATTAGATGTATTATTTAATCTTTGCAATCACATTTTCTATTTTCTTATATGTCTTCCAAAAAGAAAAGAAAAAACAAAACAACAAAACAAAACAAAACAAACAAACAAACAAACAAAAAACAGGAAAAAAAAAAACAGAAAAGACAGAGTCCTCTCTAATATACCTAAAAATCTCTAATTTTTTTTTTTTTGTGTTTTTTCTTTTTTTTTTCTTTTTTTTTTTTTTTTTTGCCTTGAATAATGGAAGTTTTCTTGGACTCTTCCTGCAAACATTACAAATTAATGCAAACATTAATTGTCTTTTCAGTGTGCAAAAGTATCACTGTAAGCTGGTGGGCATCTCTTCTATAAAGCCTTTGAAATACAGCAAATGAGGGTGTAGAGACTCAGTAAAGATAAGCATTTTTAACTTCCTTGTAGGGAAGCTCTGACTCTCTCTCAAAGTAGAAAAAGAGAGAATTTTTAAACAAAAATAATTTCCTACTTAAGAAGCTGCTGGTTTTAGTTAAAACCTTGAAAGTCTCACTTGCATGCACTTTATGGTACAAAATGGTAAAAAAATGATGGTTTATCTCACAAAAGAAAGTTATTTCCACTTTAAAAGAATTTCTGTGAAGCATGTGAATAGCATATCAGTTTGGATGAGGAAAAAGGACTGCTGCTGTTGTGACCCTATATTTATCATATGCAAGATAGTCTAACACTTCTGAGAATGGGTAGCCAGTAAAAGTTACAATCTAGGAGCTGACAGGGGGCCATAGTTAGTGCCTTAGATCTTTTCTAAAAGCATTTCAAGACTGAACAAAATTAGAATGGAATTTGAATCACAAATTTCAGTGTAGGCATTGCTGGACATAAATGGGCAATAAGGGATGTTTTGAAGACTTAAACAGTTCTAGTCCTTCTGCAGAAGCTTATGAAAATGTGTTTCAGTAGCCAAGTCTTGATTGAAGCAGATTAGATCTGGCTCTAATTGTTTACATATATTCAGCCAAGGAACATTCTGAACTAAAGCTGACTGCTTTGTCTTACACTTCAGAAACACCCTGACCCTCAACAGCCTCAGGATTTTGAGAACCCAGCATCTTCTTATGGGCCATAATTCTTAACCACTCAAAAGTGGTACAGGTTGCTTTCACAGGAATGGCACAGTTCATTTTAACTATTCATTAATCATGGTAAGAGATTAGTCAACTCAGTCTAGTTGGTTTTGTTTCCACTTCTTTTCCACTTTGTTTCCACTGGCTGATAGCTTTTTAAATACAGAAGATTCAATAGGCAGCAATGAATACCTCTCTGCTTTTATTCAGTGTTTGAAAACATTTCCATGGAAACATGAGAAATATATCTGGTCATATATCAGAGACTTCTTAATGACTTATATCACATTTTCCAATGAAGTCAAGTCAAGCTATTTGGTCATGAATATACCTGAGTCCCTACGTTTCCATTACTCATCTCCTTTAGACCTTGCAGTATTTGTTTATGAAAAGAGACAAAGAAAAACAAGAGAAAAATCTAATTCCTTATAATCTGAAGGCAGACTAAATGATTAAGCTTAAAGGGGGAAAGAAATGGGGAAAATCTTCTTCTGATATTGTCTTCTAAGTTACATTCTCAATTGCCTTTTCTAGGATTTTTTTTTTTTTCATTCCTTTCCATCTACTTTTCCACTAAAAGAGCCCAGAGGCCAAATCTTGTGCAAAGGCCAGCAATGCAATAACAGGTATTGACAGTAACTTCAACAAGAATGAAGCATTTCTTGAAGCATTTCTTCTAGATTGCTCTATTTATTCACCTGTTCTTGCCTTTATATATATATTTTTTTTTTGTCTATAACAATGATAGCTTTCTTTTCATCATATTTTGCCTATTGTAGATGGTACCATATCTTACAATGCTTTATAAAGGCTGGGTTGCAATTAAGTTAGGAATATATTTAGGGTCAAGGACATGAAGTCCACTTTTCCACCTGAAGCAGCTCTTAGAGTGATTGTGCCTGTCTCAGGAATTTTATATATTACAGCAGGTTTGTTGATGTAGCTGAGGTGGGTTAGTTCTTATGGCAAATGCTTTTTGTGTAGAGAGCTTGTGCCAGGAAAGGGAAGTGTTGTGCTATAATTTATATAATTTCTTCCTGTAAAATAAACTATATTGGCAATTTTTTTTTTTTCTTTTTCTTTCAAACACAACTGTATAAAGCACTGGCTCTCTGCTTTAATAATCTCCAGCAAGTTATTGTACTGGCACAGAATGACTATTGGTCCACTAGAGCTGGCTGAGAATTAAATATACTGCTCATAGAAACCTAAACTCCTGGAAGCATGGAATGTTTTTTCTGGCACATTTGCTAGTAAAGATTTTTATTCTGTGACTGAGACTTCCATGTTAGGCAACTCCCTTTTGCCTGGGCTGGTGATAATAGACTCATACATGAAAGCAGGTTTTTAGCTATGGTTATTGTAATTGTGATGCGAAACAGAAAAATTATTAAAATCACAAAAAAAATCTGCAGTGTGGAAAGACTCTTTCCAAACACCTCTACTGGTTGCTAATATTTCCTTTGTGATGGTCTTCTCCATACAAATGATGTAGAAAGGAAAAAGGGAACATCTTGCTCTCTCCATGTATCCTATAATTTTATAAAGCTGCTAGGTAAAGGTTCACCTTTCCCTCGTAGTCCTATAGAAGTGGTAACTGGGAATGGTTCTGTCCCATGGTTCAAATGTTGCTGTCATACAGTGAAGGCTAAAAAACAAAAAACAAAAATGAGATTCTGTGTTTATATAAAAATCGTGACTTTGCTAGCTGTTGTATAAGCTGCAGTTTGCAACACTATTTGTAATTAAGGCTCATGTAGATCTATGGGAAAAAATATGTAAATGCAAGACAAAAAGACATTTATTTAATTGGACTAAGCAGTCTATACGGTTTTGGATATTAAAAAAAAAAAAAAAAAGAAGAATTTTTTCCTTGATTTATCCACTCTGTTGCATATTCACAACACATTTTCCACCCATCAGTTATTTTCAGGTAATTATTGGTTACTAGACATCTGCATTCCAGTGGTCATAGGAGTGAAAATAGGTTTCCTTTGACCATTTCCCTTCATTACATGACTCTCATAACATAACTCTCTAATTTTTGTTCTTTTTTAGAATCTTTTTTGACAGGAGAGATTTTGTCTTCTGCAAAATGTTCAGTGTGAACTAACTTGAAACAAGTTTATATAAAGAGCTGTATTTTCTACACTGTTTTCTCAGCTCTAGTTTCTCCTTTTTGAGGCAGAGAGCAGAAAATCCTCCTATTTTGACCTTTTCATTTGAATTGCTGTTAACTTGTAACTCTTCTTCTTACTTTGTCTGCCACCATTAAGCAACTGGTCATATTCTCTATCCATACAAAGGATGTTTACAGCTCTGTATTGAACAGAATCTTATTAACCATACCTCTAATTAGTCAACCGTGAGTTATCTGTATTAATGTGGTTTCTAGAGATACTATTTTGAGGTCCAGTAAATGGATATAAATGGATATAGTGTACACAGTCCGTTTCAATTTGAAGGTGAGGATCATGCCAAGATACAACAGACATACAGAGTGATGATTTGCACAGTGGGAAAAATTCAAATGTCTCATAAACACTCCTGTTCTGAAGTGATTTCTGCTGATATAAAAACTTTGAAGTTCTGACTTAAATTATACATACACCCATTTAATATTTCTTGAGCGATACTGCTCTGAAAATGTTCAAGTTACAAACATCAAAATTTTCATGCATGGTCAAACACCTCCAGATCAACAAATGATTTTTGGAACTTATTAGCCTCAACAACTTTTATTTTTATATGACATTTACTGATAATCTTCAGAAGACTTCCTTATTTTCTTCCTTTAGGTTCTGGTCTTAACAGAATTGGCAAGTGAGAAAGGGTGATGATCTTTGCTCCTGAGGAAGCTCCACTGCAGACTTGGAGGTTCAGTAGGAGAAATGCTTCCCTCAGGTTTGAAAACTGTATCAGAATTGATCAGGAATACTTTCCTAATGCTTCAGAAGCTCCAAATTTTTCAGAGGTGAGAGCAAGGAATTATAGGCAACCTGTCTGAAACTAAATGGGAATATGCTGAGGCTTCAGGAGCAATAGCATTGATGGGAGGTATAATAATTTACCTGGTGTATGAAAATACATGAGGAGGAAAGAGCCTGCGATCATCTGTGAGATAATCTTTGCAATCATGTAAAAATAGAATTTCTACATAATTTTTTACATGTATAAATTTCATGGAGAAGGGTCCACAGGCCTTGGTTCTAAATCTTTTTCTAGAGCCTAGTTTAAGACCATGGCTTCAGCACATGTGAAGGGAGATAGTGTACTCTATATGGTGCTATCCTTGGGGGAAGAAAGTCTGAAAGAAACTGGTCTGATCATAGTAGAGATCTGACTCGACTTTTCAAGTATATATCAGAGTTACCTTCAGATCTCTAGTTAAAGATCTATCACTGGCAGCACTGAGTTCACCAAAGGTCCCACTGCATCTGTATTTTCACTGTCTTTTACAGGTTTTAAATTCAATCCACCTACCAAACTAGTGATTTCTGCTAACATTTGATCCTACTCCAAAACTTGCTCAAGGGGGTCTTAACCACCGTGTAGAGATTGTAGTTGTCATTCAACTTTAATTTGCAAAACTTTCATCAATTTTCTATCCTGCAGCTATAGATGTAGATAACGCTTTCTTTCAGATCCTTATTCCAAGTGGTAATGCTACATGTAAGTTACAGTACATTTTGAAAGCTGCTTTGTCCAATCGGAGATGTCTCATGGTGGAACCACTGAAATAAATTATAGTTATAAGCAACATTTTAAAAGTGTTTTGGTTGAGCTGAAATGCACGACCTTAATCTGAAGTTCTTATATAGTACTCTTTTTCATCGCTTTTAGCAGAGTTTTAAAGAATTTCATAGTTTTATTAGAATAATAAGTATATCTGAAATTGTTCAAAGGTATAGAGTATAAATATTTATTAATATTACTTCTGTTATTTTGTCTCTGGTATTAATTATTAATAAGATTTTATACAAATTCATAGATATAAAATACAAGGAAAGTGGAAAGTAGTTACTACTTTTAGTATTGCTAGTAGTAATATTTACTGTATCAAGTGGCAGAGAAATCCTGAGCTGTGGCATTGTACCAGGGTGTGAGATGGTTACAGAGTTGGTCCCATGGTGGCGTGGTTCCAACCCAGAATGAATCTGGTGGAGCTTAGTCCAGAGGTGGTAGAGGAGCTCACCCGGAAGAAGGTGCAAACCTGCTGTCAGGGTCCATGAGCAGAGTGAGTGAGAGCTTGCTTTTCGTGTGCATCTTTGACTGAATAAATCTTTATATTCACCATGCAAAATGGATCAATGGCATCTCCCCCAGAATAGCTGGTATTCCAATGAAAATTTAATCTTTTGGAGAAATAGATTTTTCTTCCATCAGACGATAGAAAGAAATTAGGCCAAGTCCCTCTGAATTTCAGTAGATGCTCTAACTACAGTGGTATGGTATAAAGCATACATGTGGAAATGTAGTCCTTTAGTCCTTTTACTGTCATTTTCTTAATAAAAAGGAGTTGCACTGTTAGTAGATTGACAGATACCATTTAAGAAATATCAATAGAGATGAATGCTCACTGCTAGACTGTGAGATGAATCCAGTGTGGTTTCTGACAGGCTGAAAGCACTCCCTATAGCGTACCACTACTTTTTGAGCCCATAAGTAAACATGATGACATCGGTTCTGCTACATGCTGGCTTACACAGACTTTTTCACTGTGATACAAAATATGCTCTTGAAGCTCTCTGTAGGCACAGAAACCTGACTTTATTCCCATGAAAAAGGTCTCAGAGATGTGGGCAAAGATATGTGGGCAACAGCATCCCAAAAGGAGGTATACAAAGATTCAGTTAAAATTTTTTAGAGGTAGTGTCCTTAAGAAGAAGAAGAAAGAAGCATTCTGTGTAGTTACAGCTGCTCGAGTCTGTGATTCTGGGGACAATTTCTTGCTTTCCCAGTCTTCAACAGTTTTAGGTGCTTGGAATATACGAACACATACATATGAAATAAAAGTTAATTAAAGAATCAGAATCTTTTCCCTTCTCAGTACAAATATGGATTAAATTACTTTCTGTCACAAATACATTAGATTATTTGAAACTGAAATAAATGAAAGAAACCTTTAGTACTCATTAGATTTTCTTATTTTATTTATTTTATTTTATTTTATTTTATTTTATTTTATTTTATTTTATTTTATTTTATTTTATTTTATTTTATTTTATTTATTTATTTTGTCGTAAAGAGATGTAACCAACAGTAGAATCTCTTTGTCTAAAGATGGTATTTTCAGGTTTCACTGTTGGCTACAATCTGCTCTGTAGCAGAGGAAGGGAAGATGGTGTGATCTTTTAATGATAGCTAAAACACATTTTTTGACATAATTCTTTTTTAAAACTTATATTAGTTATTCATTATTCACTGTTGGAATACATTAGCCTATGTTGTGATATTTTATTGAAAACACATAATCAAATCTTGTCCTTAAAATTAGGTGCAGCAGCAAGTTTCGTGAAATTCAGGTACAAGCTGGAAAACTAGTATTTGTTTATACAGGAAAATAAAACATTAAAAAGTTTTTGTGACTGAAGACCATGAAAAAATGTAATGGCAAACAACCTGAATGATCAGCTCAAACTGCTAAATTCTGCACTAGAGGAGAACACAGTGGAGAGGAGCGGTGCATTTAGATTATGAAACACCTAATGTTTGCCATTATATTTTTGGGAACTGTAAGAGAATAATCATTAGCTTGTGAACAACAATTACAAGGTAGAATGAATATATAGGGAAGACATTGATTTTTTAGTTTTTATTTGGTTCATGACCAATAGACTATTTAATATGGAAAATCTATCATGAAGAGCTGTACAATAGAAATATACAAACTGTGACTAAAGGTTTGTAAATGCATAATTAATATTCCTAATCAATAGATCCTGTCTGGCTTATAGTAGTAGGAAAATAGTGAATTTATAAATTAATGTAGATAGGCAAAGGTAATCACAAACAACTGCAAAATTGTGTTTTCTTTCAACACTTCTACTGCATTATTTTCTATTTTTTTTTTTTCTCGAACTTTGCCCTTCCCATTTTCTCATTTCCTCATCCTCATATTTTTGTATATAACTTTTTTCATATTTGAAAGTCTTTTGGTCATCAACAGCAACAAAAAAAAATAAGTGTTTTTAAAAATATCAAGTCTGTTCTGTACATGAGTTTTGAAAGTGTTTCCTGTAATTTTGCTGCCAAAGGAAAACAAATAAACAACAATCAAACTAGGAAAATGCAAAATAATTTTTGAATGTTTGAGGTCATAAAAAAAAAGATACAAAACTACATGCTTCCTATGGTCAGGTAGCACAATGAGCTACTTTTCCCTGGCAATAATAAATAAATAATAATAACATTATTTTTTTTTCCCCAGAATGTTTAGAAAATGTTTGATTCTGGAAGGTATAAACCATGTTGAAATAAAGTCAGCTGCGAGCTTTCCAATACAGAAATTTGTTTGTGAGATAGTATTTTGGGAGATTGCTTTGCTTTTGGAAAATTTTATTTTCTGACTAAACTAAAAATTTCACATGACAACATTTCCCTTCTTTATCTACTCTGGTCATTTAATAAAACTAAAAAACAAAGAAAATGTACGTAAGTCAGCGACACACTTCATGTGTCTTGTTTCTTTCCCAGAGGAAGAAAAATGTATATTTTGGAAGCTGATATCCGATGACCCGAGAGTCTTGCATAAAAATGTGGATGTCATACAATGTTACAGAATAATATTGCACTTTTAATATTGAACTTTTTTAGTAGTTGTTGTTTTTGTTATTGTTGTTGTGAAAAAGAGCATCCTTGCACATTCTCATTAAGTACACAAACAGTATTTCATGTGTTTACCAGTTCTTCATGTGTTCTTTAGTGTGTAGCTGGACCTTGTAGCTTGTCTTTAGTTATGGTCATTTTGCTTTTAGAACGTCCAGTGATGATATACAAAACTGACTGAGGATGTTTGTGAGATATTCGTAAAAATACATATAGGGCTTCTGGTGGAACGCTCTATATGAGTTATTGTGTCCACTGCTAAGGATCACAAAGAGGACAAATTTATGGAATATTTTTAGCATGTTTTGAAGAACCAGGCTGATTAGCTCCCCAGTGAAAGGGTGAAAACAATTGCAAGGTTTTAACGCGAAGTTAACCCATTCAAAATCTTGATAAGAACAGAAACCCTGCCAGAATATGTAGTTATCACTGTGTTTGTGAAACAGACTCATGCAGAATTCATTCGTGGTTTAACTTTGTAATTTAACTTTGTACAGTTCCCGTTGACCCTTTACATACTTGAAAGTTGCACTCTTGTAATGTATACACAGTGAGCTGGCAAATGAAATGACATGCTGCTTGTCATTTTGTAAACTTTTATATACATACATTTATGCATATACATATATATTCTTCTCTCTGAGTACTGTTGTTGCATATGGCTTCTGGAATGACTTCCCTAGGTATACCTAAGTCTTCTAGTCTGCCTTCCCTAGGATGTAGGCAATAATATGGATAAGTGAATTTATAAAACAAACAAACAAACAAACAAACAAAAAAACTTTTTGGAAAAAACACTTTTTTTTTTTTTGGTGCTGTTTTGCATATGTCTAATTTTGATATTTTATTTAATGTCCACTCTTTATCAGAATCCATATTGCAAGTGAGTCTGTGTATTGAGATATTGTTCAGTAAAATGCTCTAGCATATACCTTCTGCAACTTGCAAACAGTTGGTAGTTTCTACCTTTCTACCGTGGTCACATACTTATTTCCCAGCTAGTGTGCAGTTTTTTGTCATTCTTTAAGATTTGTGGCAAAATCTTCCAATAGTTCTTTTAGACTCCATATGATGCAAAGGTAAGGCAAGGTTTGAAGAGAATTAGTAGTAATTCATGAGATGAAGCCATGCAGAAATTGTGAAATCAGTGTCATCACTGGCTCATTGAACTAGATCTGTACATCATATTCTTTCCACTTCCATTTGGTTTATATATATTAGCCATTTTTCAGTAACACTGAAAATAGAACATCCTTGGTCTTAGCTTATTTTGTGATAATCCCAATGTTTAAAGCTATACATTTTCTTGATTACAGTGTTTTTGACTTGTGAAGTACTAAATAACTGGGGACTTGTCTTCTTACCTGATAGCTTGATCAATAAAAGCATTTGAACTGGCAATGTATGATCTCAAAGTGAAAAAGATGGAAGCTCAGGAACCCAAAGAGTTTTCCTGAACTTCATTCTGACACAGCTAGGAGTCATTGATCTTCAGGGTGTTCACTGTGATTCATCTCTCTCTGAACATGCCAGTGAGGGTGGCTGCCTTCTTGATTTTTTTTTTTTCTCATTTGACTCAAGTAGCAGCACTCCGTAGAGTACATTTGAAATATTTTTCCTTAAATATTTATTTGCCCTTTTCAAGTATGACCAAAGTGGAGCTATATAAAATCAATGTGACCTCAGGGTTTTTGAAATAATACTGACCTATTTTTCTTTGATGTGATTTCAGAATAACGTTCTTTCCTCTTTTAGTATATTCAAATTTCTAAGACTGGTTGTAGACTTCCTTAAAATTTTGATTCAATACTTCTTTTCTGTAATGAATTAATTAACTTTTAGAAATGCCAAATACTTCCCCTCAAGATCAGAAAAAAATGTATGACTAATATACTGTGTATTCTTTCTGGTATGCTACAGTACCATTGTCTTTACTTTTTGGCAGTCATTTGTGCAAAGAGGTTCAAAGTATTGATAAATAATTTCCTCACTTTTGTACATATCATCCCTTTATTTCTGTGTTGTGACACTCTATAGGAATGCTAATTAATGCACTTCTGTGGAATGTAGAATGAACGCCTTTCTGCCAGAACATGTACAAATCACCACATTTCTACTTGGTTTGGAACGGATTGTTTTACTGTAAGCATTAGATAGCTGATGTGGAGATAAAGAAGATGCTGATCTAACTCTGAAGTTCTGGGTTTAGTCATTATGAACTTTGAAAGAATGCTTAGGAATGGTATTCAGGAATCAACAGTGGATTTTAGGTTGGTGAAATTTCACCAGCATCAGTACACAGTAGAGAATATGACCTTTGAACAGTATTGCTAATCACTAGGTCTATCCAGTACTTTAGATGTCATCTTTAAAAATATTTTATAACAAATGAAATTTGAGGATTAAAAATATACATTTCTTTAACCACGCAAACTTTTGGTCCAAAATATCTTACCTCCTTTTGTATAAACAATGTCTACTCAGCTCAGCATCTGATAACTCAGATGTCTAGGACCTTATTCTGAATAAGCAATGTAACAGGTTCAATATCGAGTTTAATCACTTCTGTGAAATTGTCGTGAAATTCATTGTTGTAACCCTGGTTTAAACACAAGTTTTTATCAGCAAATTTACATAGTTGAGGTGACGACTTTTAAACTTATATACTTTCCTTATTAGGAAAAAATATACATACAATATATTCAGTGAAATTTTATAGAAATTAAGTCTTTCTCTGTAATGTTAGTTGCTATCCACAGTAGAATAGTTATGACTATTTATATATCTTTAAAAAGTATAAACACATCGCTGAACAACAATTCAGGTCTGTAACACTGGCAAAATTTTAATTCTTTAACTTTGTCTGAAGAAAATCTGGATTAGATAAATAAATAGATCATTTTCATTTTCAAACTCTGTGGCCAGAATCCTGGTCTAATATATGCATGAGAAACTCTCATTAATTTTCAAAGGGAATTTCATACATCTGGCTGAGAGCAGAATTTTGCACATGCAGAATGCTCAGTCAATGTTTCTGGGGTAAAAGCAGAGGAGAAATGACAAGGGCACTCCCTTGTAATTTCTCTTTGTCCCCTCTTAGAATACACTCGATAAACATCGTATTAATTTTCTTACTTCAACAGTCAAAAATTAAATTTCCTGAATTCACATGCTATTCAAATTCTAAAGAAATGTAACAAACCCCTTTATTTGAGAGTTTTTTACAACCCTTTTCACTTATTGTTAATAAATGAAATAAAGTGAAGGAGCTAGACTGCAAACATAATATGGAAGACAGAACCTATAAAGTATGAAAGAATCTATTTTATTTTTCAGGTGGTCCTAGAAAAAATATATGTCCATTAGAAAAATGCCCTATGATGTTAGAGGAAAAAAGTTTATGCTAGATAAATCAAGAAAACAGTTGTTGGCTAGAAACTACTTGTATTGTGTCATTAAAACATAGAATCATTAAGGCTGAAAAAGATCTCCAAGATCATCTGGTCCAACCATCCCTCTACCACCAATATCACCCACTAAAAAATGTCTATAAGCACCACATCCAAGCTTTTCTTGAACACCCCCAGGGACAGTGACTCCACTGGGCAACCCATTCCAATGTCTGACTGCTCTTTCTGAGAAGAAATTTCTCCAAATTTCCAACCTGAACCTCCCCTTGAGCAACCTGAGGCCATTCCCTCTGGTCCTATAACTAGTTATCTGAGAGAAAAGGCTGACACTCAGCTCCCCACACCTTCCTTTGAGGAAGTTGTAGAGAGCAATAAGGTCTCCCCTGAGCCTCCTCTTCTCCAAACTAAACAAACTCAGTTCCCTTGGCTGCTCCTCATAGGAATTGTGTTCCAGACCCTTCACCAGCTTCATAGCCCTTCTTTGGCCATGCTCCAGCACCTAATGTCTTTCTTGTATTGAGGGGCCCAAAACTGAACACAGGACTTGAGGTGTGACCGCCAAAGCTGAGTAAAGGAGGACAATCACATCCCTGGTCCTGCTGGCTACACTATTCCTGATAAAAGTCAGGATGCTGTTGGCCTTCTTGGCCACCTAAGCACACTGCTGGCTCATGTTCAGGCAAGTGTTGACCAACACCCCCATATCCTTTTCCTCTGCACAGATTTCAAGCCACTGTGTCCCCAGCCTGTAGCGTTGCATGGGGTTATTGTGGCCAAAGTGCAGGACCTAGCATTTAGCCATGTTGAGCCCATTGGCCTCTGCCCATTGATCCAACCTGTCCAGGTCCCTCTGCAGGGCCTCTGGCAGATCAACACTTCACCTGAACTTGGTGTTGTCTGCAAACTTACTGGGGGTGCACTCAATTCCCAGCTGTCATGTAATGGTATAGGAACAGGAACTAGTATACTAATACCATACAAAGATCCACTGCACCCCAAAGCAAATGACTCTGAAAAGAATCAGAATCAGTGATTTCTGTTAGAATTGCTCAGAAGACTACCATAGAACTTCTGAATTTGAGTGTTCTCCAAGCAGATATTCAATCTGTTTCTTTGGAGAGATATTCCCTTCAAAGATCATCTGCTGTTTTCTGTTCAGAATTATGAACTTTCATGTGGATGATAAAAAGTTACCACAAAGTAAAAAAGCCATCATGTGTTTGGATCTACAGACTGATCTACAATAGGAGAGCATTTGAGACAAGAAAAGCCATGCACATCTCAGGCAAAATATATTCAATAAAAAAGCCCTTCAGCTTTTCAATTGCAGAGTTGCGTATAGCGCGGTTTTCAATTTTGCTTTCCAGAAAGCTAAGAATCTGTATTTCCCAGCTGAAGTACACATGGTTATCCAGCTAAAATCATCAACGTTTATAGAACAGCTTTACTGCTGTTAGTCCTGCTCCAACAAGTATAGAGGCCAGACTCAAGTTCAGGTGCTCAACACAGGTGGGAGCACTAAATAAGAATAAGTCTCTGAGGGAGCAAAGAAGATGAGAGCTGTTCAGGGCACCTGGGACCTTTCAAATCTGTCAGGACTCAAAATGATTTTATATAATAGAAATCACCAAACACCAGCATTAAGTTACTACTCAAAACATCTGCTTGTCTTATTCTAAACCAGATATTCTGTGAAAGGAGGTAAAGAGAAGTCATCTCCAAGGTTAAGGGCATGTCACTAAGCAGGGAATATTTTCAGGCACTGCAATCTCAAAGTGGCAGACCTTCTGAAAAATGACAGTGTCTTTTATCTTTTTTTCCCACTTGAATTTGTAACTCACTCAATTTTATCTAAAGTAGTCTCAAGCCTCAGCCACAATTCTAAACTTCTTTTCTAGATCCCAAGGCAGAAAAAGTTAATATGATCTGAATTTTTAAATTAGTCTAGCACAGTCCTTTTACAATCCCTCTTTTGCTAAGATGAAATAGTAAAGAAAGGTTGAGCCATTGAATAGGGAAAAACTTTGTCTGTACAGGTAGTAATGGATTTAGCCTATTCTCACCCAAACACTCAACAGAAAAAGAAAAAAAAATTAGATCTACTTTAAAAAAATAGTCAATATATTTTTTAAAAATAAAAATGTATCAACTCACAGATTTGCTTTCAAATATGTTTAGTAAACCTCTTCATTAAGGGCAGATAGAATATGTAACTAGGGAATAAAAAATGTAGGCAGTCATGTTCAGGAAAAAGGGAAGAAATGGTATGAATTGTATACACTGTGGTAAGAGGTAAAAAAAGTAATTGATGTTTTCCAAAGAAAGTATGTGCCAGATTTTCTTGAGAAATTTCTTTGATGAAAGCTAGTTTTTGACACATAACATGCAGTAGATTGCATCTTTTTTTTTTTTTTTTGACTTTAGAAAAGCATTTGACATAGTGGCACATAGGAAATTATAAGTTAAGAGGGTTAAGATGAGGGTTACTAGCAGAACTGTAATGTATTAAATGAACTGGTTAAAAGAAGATGAGAACAAGTTGCACTGACAGAAAAAAAACCTGTCAGATTCGTAAGAAATTACCAGTGGAGAAATTCAAAAATACTTTGTCAAATTAAATTTAAATATTTTCAGAAATGCCCTTGCCACCAGAAGTGTCAGAGTGTTGATGAAATTTGCTGATCGTGTGAAGTTCAGAAATGTCTTTCATACAGAGGAGAGGGATCTCACATAGCAAGAGCTTAATGACTCTGAGATACAGTTTAATAGAAATGAAATGATACCAAGACATGATAAGATTTATTTATTTATTTATTTGCTAAGGGGAAGAAGACTTGTGCAGTAAGCAGAGAGCTTGTGAATTGGAAATAAAGTTTGGACAGGAAGAAGCAAAAGGAAATAGCTGATCTTGAGGTAACTGTGTTCATAACAGATTGCAATTTGGGCATTGTCCCTCTTGGGAAATGTGTACAAAGAAATACATGCATCCAGACTGGAACAAATGCAGAGAAGAACTACTGGAATGAGAACAGTGAAAGAATGTAGAAACCTTTGCAGAGGAGACTAAAAGGTCTTGGTCTGCTTAATCCAATAAGCGAAACCCAAAATAAAACCCACCCAAACCCACAAACTGTTTCTACTTCCAGACTGAGGCAAACAGCAAGGAAGGGAAAGAGTTGTTTAAAAACAGGAATGAATGATCTTAAATAAAGGCAAGTTGGAAATGAAAGTAGTCTAAATATTCTAACATTCAGAGCAATGACTTTGTGGACAGAAGATTAATAGCAACCATTTTGGATAATGTTCTTCATTAAACTCTGAGGGATTTCTTGCTGAGTCCCTGAGGTAGCATGGATCCCAGATCAGTGGCTGAAAATCTTTCCCAGTTCTGTGGAATTAGGTAAATACCCTACTAAAAGGGACTGGAATACTGCAGATAGAATTATAGAATTGTTTTTCATCTCTGAGAACTACTGGAACAATACTGAAAATTGATTTTGTTTTGTCTGTGAGACCCACCACACAGTCTCCAGTGAGCATGGGATGCAGTGGCTCAGGTGCCCAGTTCTCTCATTGCCCTCTTAGGATGGGCATCACTGTCTCTTACTGGTAAACTGCATTGTGCCTTATGAAAACTGTGGCTGGTGGAGAACTGCGACATGCAGGGATGTCTGAGAGAGCTTTGCTGCTTGTAGAATTTTTAGTTGTTATTGTTAAAAGTAATGCATTTCCACGGAAACACTGGTATTTGAGGAAATTTAATTAGTCAAAAATCCAATTTATAACAACAATATAGTTTTGATGAAAACTTTTTTACATATTAGTAATTAACAAAGCAGTAATGTGAATAATTCCTATACTATGGCTAACTATGAGAAAAACACAGGCTTTGGAGACAGACAAAATTTCTTATTACTTTGATAATTTGCTTTCTTAGAACTGAGCAAACATCACTGCCATATCAGGAACCTCATCAAAGCTTACTTTTGCTGTCACTGGCTTCAGTAGGAACAAGACTGGACCCTGGGTGAACTTCTGAGATCAGTGTTAGCTAGGTTAAATTAATTAACTGTCTTCTCCCCTCCAGCAGTAGCTGCTGTTAGCAAACTCATTTCATTTTCTGAATTGAAATTACAGTAATGCTAAAACATTTAACTTTGTCTCTTTTATATGACACTATTTTTGACATCTAATAGGAATACTCTTCTGGCATTTACAATCATTCCTTTATTGCAAGTCTGCCTTCCTTTCATTACATTTTCATTATTCTTATGGTGACTATATTTCATATTTATCACAGTGGTTAAAATGATATCAGTCAGAATCAGCAATCATATACATTACTGAAATGTTTATTGATTTGTAATCAACAGGTACAGTAAATTTAAAAAATGTTGTTTCCCAAAGGACATGAATTAATTCAGGCATTTTGGAAATAGGCAAAATACAGTTACTGTAATAAAGATGTTAATTTATCCTGCAATAAATCTTGCTTAACTGGTCAATATTGATTATGTGCAATAACTATGACTGCAGTTGTAGGCATTGGAGCAGCAGAAAAAAAAGTCTTTTTGTAAGATCTGTTTTCATTGTTATTTGAAAACAACACTGTTAAATGACAATAGTCTTGTTGTTAACGAGTTCCAGTAGTAAAATATAAGGAGTATAAACAGCCTGATTTACTAAAAGACAAAAGCTCTTAACACGTCTCTATTCATATTTTTAGTTGTTTCATCAACCTTAGTGTTTGAGATGAAGGGAAAAACATATGTAAGAGATGAAATACATCTGTAAACCCATGCTAAAATGCTTTGACAAATATTCATTGTCAAAACAAATAGACTCGGTTTCACTTCCAAAGTTCACTAAGAAATTGTTTCCAGCTCTAACTAAATGAGTGTTAGAAAATAGTTAAGGTCAATTCTTTTTGGCCAATGTTCCACTAAGAGTAACGCAGTTATCCTGTTGCCTCGCTTTCTTATGAAATCCTAATTATCCAAGGTCCCTAGAGCACATATAACCAGCCTATTAAGGGATATTTCAGTTTCCTGTAAATGCTATCCCATTAAACCACTGTTATTTTAACCAGAGAGCTATTTAGGTGCAATCTTGTGTTTGTGAGGAAGGAGGGGGCTAAAGCTATGGCTGACGTAATGTGACTTTGTGCCTTTTTGTTGACTTGATCTCTCTCATTTCAGCATCTAGATTTTCCTTTCTCAATAGGTGAGAAAACTAATACGTGAGCTTCCTTGCCAGTGGGTGCTTGCAAGGTGACGGCTCTGGGGTGCTTGCTGCTGTGGATCCTCAGTCTGTAGCCCTAAACAGTGGGGGAATTCATTGCTTTAAATTTGTGTTGAATTGAAGGTAAGGCTGAGGAGAAGGTGCACCTTCCAGCACTTACAGAGCTATCCCAGTATATCAGATATTTAGTATAAGTCTCTGAGTACCAATATGCACAGTCAGGTGACACCTTCAGCAATACCTCTCCTGTCTCCCTGCTCCCCTGGCTGATGACAGAATTGCTTGCAACAACTCGTTGTTGCTCACAAAGTGATATAAAAAACAGTTTTCCATCCTGAATTATTCAAGGAGAAGAGCAAGTAGCCTGCTCCACATATGGAGACACAGCTGAGGAGAAGGCAGGACAGAGAGAAAATATACAATATTCTGAAGGAGTCCATAGAGTAGAGGGATGATTTCTGCTAATAGCATGTCTGTATAAAGTGGCTTGAATGGTATCATACAGGTCAGGTGTCATCTGCTAGTCTTCACTGCTTGATGAGGACATGGTCTCCCAGTTCTTCGTACACCACTCAATAAATCGAACTATTCAGAGGTATAAAGTGTAATGGCTGATATTGGATACGGGTTCACCTGTGGTGCAAGGCTGCAGATTTTCTCTGTACTTTTTTTTTTTTTTTTTTTTCCTGTTTAAATACAGTCAGGCATTGATGTGCTGCTGGAGTATTAAGCACTGTTATTCGCTATTTAAATAGACGTTGTGCAGCACATAAAGCACTGCCTGTTTTGACAGGTGAAATGAAGTTTTCATGTTCTCATCGTTCCTTGTTTTGGTAAAATTGTCAGCAGACAGAAGGTGTCTTAGGGGAAGAGTGCAACCCATAGAAGCTGTTCAGGACTCCCTTATCATTCAACATCATCAGATTCACACTTTTTCTAGACCTTTGAGTAAATGTCTCAACAAGCTGGCCTAAGACCTTTTCAGCATTAAGTCTTTTAGCTTAGTATCTTTGCCATCTTTCAGACTCATACAGCATTTTTGGAAATAGCATAAATCAGAATGTAGATTTTCAATTACTTAGAAAATTGGTTGTCAAAAAAATAGTTAATATCACCTGCAATACTTCAGCTCCTATAATCTGTATTTATGACATAAAAAGTTCCCTGTTATTTATTCCTAGAGCTTTTCTCCCATGCATTGGGTTTAGCCTTTCTAACGCATTTTTTCCTTTTGCTCCTGGATGAGGTGTATAAAGATAACAGTGACCTCAGATTTCTGAGTTATCCTGATTCTTAGATATGTATTCAGTTCCTAACCTCTGTCCATTTATTTTCTCTTTTCCTGAAAGTTGCCAAACCTGGCCTTGGTCAAGCTGGATCCCTAAGACAGTTTTCTCATGCTACCATGAGCAGCAAACACTGCGAGCAAGAATTAGCAGCAGGAGGTAGGTAGCTGAAAGTGAATAAAGGAGCAAAGATTCTCTGACAAAAAATAATTAGGATACATAAAATAATCCAACTGTCGTTGTTGTGGTATTCTTGCCATATAAATATACCTAAAATCTCAGTTTTTGATCTTAATGTGGAAATACAATTATTTTAGGGGCTGACCTCTATGAATGTATTTTTCTTCTTGGAGAAAAGGAACTTTTTATCTGAGAGATGAATCATTTTGAAGTGTCATTTTAAATTTGAAACTAGATGTTAAAATGTTAGAGTTTTATGATGCCACTACAAGAACTGGACGTGAATTATTTCTTTACAGCAGTGAGGCAATAGGACCTGAAATATTCCTGTTATAATATTTAATAGAAAATTATTCCCTTTCAGAAAAATTTTAAATCAGATACGGATGCTTATATTAGCCAGGAAAAAAAAAAAAAAAAGGTCATTTAATAAAAATAAACCCCTTTAAAATGATACACTGTCAGAGTACCTGAGTTCAGATGACCAGATCTATGGTGGTGGTTCAACCTACTTTTGTAAAAATCACATTTGACATTTACATCCTGAGTTGTGTTTTCATTTCAAAGTCCATATTCACATGAGACCTTAGGCAAGCAGGGCTGCAGTTTGGTTTGTCTGAGAGTGAGATTTTTTGCTTTAGTGTGCTTTACTAAAAGCTCATCAAGAGCTTCTAGCATTGTTTTGTTTTCAGCAGATGCACATCCATTTACTTTTGACCATGGAAACCCTTCAAGTACTTCCACTTTCCCTTTGCTCCCAAAGGCTCTTCAAAGTAAAGCAATGAGCTGTGAGTTCTGGAAGGCTATTGATTGAAGGTCTCATAAAGCATGTCTTGCTTTATAGAAAAGGAATAGGTATTAGTGAGATTTTATTTATTTTGCAATGTAATGCAAAGAACTCACATTTTCCCCATTTGGGGAACAAGATAACATTTCAGACTGAGATGCAAAAAAATAACTTTATAAAAACATATCCTTTTTATTTTTGGGAACATGTTAGGCACTAATTGTACCAAATCAAGCTACTTTCCACTGAGTGTTAAAGCAAGACATCTAAAACAACCTGTCAAGTACATGTATATATAATTTAATGAACTTGCTTTGATTTTTTTAACAGAGCAGAAGAGAGCTAACTGTCTCTTTGATGCTGTAAATGATGACAGTGAAGAAATCAGAGCTTGGGTATAGCTGTGAACATGGACCATAAAAGGCTGCAGACACTGCCAGGAGCTTACTTCAGGTACTACTTCTTTTGCCTTTGCAATTTACAGAATCAAAAGAGATTAAAAATGAGATGACAAGATAATCTCTCATTTTGCATAGCTGATTGAGACCTCAAACGCTCATATCAAATACTTTGGCAGAATAAAATAAAGATTAAAGGTAAATGAGGAAAATATTTAGAACAGATAAAAGAAATCCTATCTATTTCTTGGAGGCATAAATACCCCACATGAATCAGTAGTCTTCATTGGATTTCACAGAACCCATGCTTCTCTAGCACCAACTTTCCTCTCCCACTCCCTTTCCAGTTTCCTCAGAAATAACTTTCTAATAGGACAGCATCAAGAAAAAGTCAAGGGGTTAGCTAGTGTGTCCATGGAAACAGTAGGAGCTGATGGAGCCATACATATAGGGCTCTGGCAACTTTAACCCTGTTACTTTCAGGGCTTTTTCTATAAAGCTCAAGGCAAAGCCAAAAGGCTATAAAGAATATATCAAATAGTATTTGAAGAATTTTAAAAAGGTACAACATTCATGGTCTGGAGACCTGAGAGATGCTTGGTTCTGTCATAAGCACCCTAACTTTTCTGAACTTGGTCACTTCAATTCCTGTTTCTGTTTTCCTCTTATACCTTTTATTTATTATTATTTTTTTTATATGTGTATATATATATATCCAGACTACCTAAACTGCCACTTGAGGAAAGTGCTCTCTCCTACAGTTTGTATGCTACAATGCAGAGCACTTTGGGATTCTGACCTTTAATGCACTTTAAGATGCTACTACAGTGTTAAATCTAAGTAGTAAAAATAAGTACCAACATGTATTCTTAATAGGTTTGGAAAGATTAAAGATTGTTTCACTCTTGCTTTATTAAGGCACAGCCAATGATACTTCTCTTTTCGAAGACTGTACCAGTGAAATGAAATGATTCACTGTTTCCCTAATGCCTTCATTAGGCATTTTCTAAAGCTAAAATACCAAACAGATTAAGGTATGAAGATTGAACAGCACTATGAATTATTCCCATTTCACTTTTCTAATAGATTACTGAATTTTAGTAACATCATTCATCTACATCTACCACCAGATGCCCACAGACCTGACTGTCATTTTCTGCTGAGGCCATAGATCCATGACAGAGCACATTAGTTTGAGGAGGGCATGCTTCTAATGTGGGCATTCTGCTTTTGGGGTAGACCTGACTTGTACTAAGCCAGGTTAGCGTGTGCACAGAGTAAATTCATCTGGCAGCAAATCAAGCAGACAAACAGATTCAGATCTTGCATTTTCTCATGACTTCATCATGGTTTTGCACTGCATCCGTTGCTGGATGGTTTTAGGTGCAAAGCCAGAATACAAACCTCTCAAACAGTTTCTCAAAATAAGAGGTGTATGAAATGCTTTTCAAAACGTGATTCAGCTTACAGTGAAAAGTTTTGTAGTTCAAAGCAGTTCCCATTTAAATGCAAAATTAACCTTTCTGATAAAAAAACAAAAAAAACAAAACAAAAAAAAAACACACAAAAAAAACACAAAACAAACACTTCAATCATTCCAAAATCCAAGCCTACAACACTTTCCCTGATCTATACAAAGCAAATTTTGAAGCTGTGATATGATCCAGAGTAGAAGTTTTCATTTATTTCCTTGATGAGATTCAGTTACTTTTTATTATTGTTTCTTGTGCTGCTAGTACAAATCCAATATATGGTACATTTTTTAATTAGCAGGAAATGAAATACAAGCAGCATTAACAAACAAAAGTCTAAAATCAGCTCTAGAAACCTTTGTGGGAATTTTCTCTGGCACAGTTCTGAGAAGAAACTTGCATGCAGTATGTTCTTTTATGTAAATCTACTGCTTTATTTGGTACATACATGGATGTAACTTTTTCTGAAAAATGGAAAAAAAGCCTTTTCCCATCTTTTTATGTGTTTACTTCTCATATAATTCACATTGCTTTAAAACTAGGATGACTCACACCTTCAAGCTGCAGAATTATACCTCCTAAACTCCCAGTTTTTTTTCTGTCCAGGAAGAGAATATTAGAGATAGGTTAAAAAACAAGTAAGCAAACAGAACACAAATTTGATAACTCTATTTTTCCTGAAAGTAGTGATTGTAAAAGAAACAGTGAGAAATATATATATATCAAAGGAGAAACAGTTTAGTCTAAAATAATAGATTTGATGTGCTTTCTCTACTACATTTGTACAAAGTTTGTCTTAAGGAAAGAGTGTTATCACAAAACTGCTTGCAGGCTGTAGTGTAGAAGTTACTCTCATAAGGAAAGTAACCTGAGATGAGTTGTGTTAAATCCTAGTAAGTTGTGTTAAATCCTAATGAGTGATCAGAGTGCTAAATACAACCACAAATAACACACATTTCTGTTTTATTGACTGTATTCATGGCTCATGTTTCATTTCACAGATTCAAAAGTGCTAGACAAAGGAAAAAAAATACTGGGTATCAACTGTTAGCGCTTGAGAGGAAATACCACAATACATTAGTTTGCTACAAGCTAAGAAAACACCATTTACTCCAAGATCAAGACTCTGGATTTTATGCAGATGAACATAAATATATACATATTTCTGCACAGACTAATGAGATCTTGACTACTTTTGCATTGAGATCACATAATTAAACCTGAGGCGTTTTTTTGTTTGTTTGTTTGTTCTTGTTTTTGTTTTTGTTTTTTACCTTGTTTTTTCTGTATGTTTCTGTATTTGAGGCCTCATCCTGCATGGAGAACCCCAGGAGGGTGCTGTGACTCTTCAGCTGCCCCAAGGAGTAAGAGCTGCTCCCCTGGATGTGCTTACTCTCATGCATCCCAAACAGCAGAAGCAGCTGAGGATGACCTAACATATTCTTCAAATGCCCAGTCCTGATATGCTGATATATATTCCTGCAGTACTGATAAATACCCCGTATTATGGGGATAGTTTGTGAGAGCAAGAGTGAATAAGTAACAACCACAGGCTCCTCCAACATTCTCCTTACCTGTAAGACCTTCTATCCCAGAAAGGGAAACCAACAAAAAAATGACCAGGGTCATCCTACCCATTCACCCTGGGTAGGAGACAGTGGTACTACCTCATGATGGTGAAGGCATAGTTCAAAGAAGTATTTTTATTATTTCTTCTTTTTCTCGCTTATTTAATTTCTTCCTTCATCTCTTCTCTGTTATTAAAACGTATTCAGCCATTTATTTATTCAAAATATCCCTTTGACCTCTAGTATCATGTTTCAGTTCTCATCTGATTAAAACTTATTTTAACCTACTTAATATTTTTTATGAAAATCTACACATTTCTCCTGACTTGAAGAACAGATAACTTTTTTTTTTTTTTCCCCTGTAAAAAAAGACACAGCAAAGGAAAAGTGATGGTTACAATTGTACTCCATATTTCACAGCTAATTGTTGTACTTAGGAAAATTAAAGATTTGATATGGAAATTTAGCTTTACATTTCAATATAAAACCATTGCAGGAGATCAATCTATACAAGTCTGACAATATGATTGACTAATCCAGTCTTTGTGTCTGTGGTAGGTATTTTAGCCTAAACTTTGTACTGTAATCTATCATGATAATCAGTAAAATGTGGATATTTTACATAATACTTTAATAAATGTGTTTGCGCACTGAATAAATCTTTAATTGCTCTTTTGAGCAGGCCAATTTTAGCAGTTCTCTGTCATACTCATTATGATGAATCAAGTTAGTTTATGCAAGTAGCTTACTTCTGTGTCTGAATTCACCTTGCATTTCTACTGCCTTTTATTGGAGAAAATCACATGGGAGATCTCCAAGACCTCAGGAGATGTTGCAAGAGTGAAACAGCCACATCTTTCTTCCAGGTGGGCATTGGGCAAGGTGGCAAGGTCATTGGTGGGCATTGGGCAAGGTCACAGATGGCAAGCACAGACCCTGAAGTTTGCATGGTGGGTCAGCAGATCCAAAAAAATACTCTTCATGAGTGCATTCAGACATTCAGCAGAGTTTAAAAGTTGTTATGTTTTATGTGGAGGATAACAATGGAAACACATCAGATTTCCTTATTTAGGTATCCTTTTGGGGGGAGAGGGAGGAGATAGGGTCTTTCCTAGGTAAGGTTGAATCTGTCTTCTCTGTTTTAGTAAATCAAAATCACCGCATACAAATATGGGCGCAGTCTGGCAAGCTCTGATAGATTATTGTGTACTCTCACAAAAAAGCATATTCCTGCAGTGGCCCCATTAAAGTTACTTGGGACCATTTCCATGAATAAAATTAAGCATATGTATAAGTATGTGTGGGATCAGTGTTTATATCTAAGACAGCTGCTGAAGCACAATACAGCCATGAGCACTGATTTATAAATGCAAATTTTCTTGGCTAATGAATAATTCTCTTGATAAAAGAGAAAGATAAGGGTCACTTAGTAAGCATACCTGCACCTTTTTTCATGAGTTGTTCTGCATTCTGTTATACCCAATACTAATTTTTCTCTGTACAGCCTGAAAACAGAGCAATTAATTTATGGTGATTTCAATTACAATTTCCCACACTGACTAGACTTAAAACACAGTATCAGGTCAGTATATAGTTGTGAAATTGTAATTTTCTTGGAGCCTCTGTAGTATTCAGACAGCTGGTGTAGGTTCATTAGGAAAATTAGAAAAAAAAAAAAAACACAAAACAACAAAACAAAACAAAAAAAGCAAAAACAGAAAACAAACTACTGAAATTAAACTATACCATATTTCTCTTTTTTTTTTTTTATTTTTTTTTTTTTGGGGGGGGGGTTAGATTGTTGCCCTCCATTTGCCAGTCTACCAACTCGTTCAGTTCCATTGCAGTAACTGCAATTTTGTAAACTTTAACAATAACTGTTAGACATACTATAGCATAAAATCTCCAGGACAGACTGGGACTACAAATCTCTAACGGCTTCTTCAGTATGTAAACACCAGGTCAGAAAGTTAAAGTGTTGACCCCTTAGCAGCAGCTGCTTACCCAAAATATAATTCAGCTTTAAACATATAAAAGTGATCCTCTTGAAATAAAATAAATTGAATAATTCACTGACATTATTACATGTCCTCAAAGGTATAAAAAGCCCTGAAAAAAAGTAAGTTGTAGGGACATTCATGGTCCTCACACTGAGAAAATGGATGCATTTATTGTGACAGACCGGGAATCACTTGTATTGAGGACACAGCATAGTGTGTCTGCCTGACTGCAGAGGCACCTGGTGTAACTAGAGCATCCTAAGAAGTATGCTGAATGGCAGCACTTTCGACATCTTCAGGAGAGAGAGCAGCATTCCCTTGAGGCAGGTGGCGAGGGGAGAGATGGGCTTATCTACATCATGGCCCAGTGGACAAGGTCCAGTGTGTGGATGTAGAAACAAGAAACTGACAGGTCCCTGCACAAGTAGATCATAATGGAATGAAAACATCTTTTCTTCCCTTCTGACCTTTTCATACATTTTGACAGTCACAGGCCTGAGCTGAAGCTCTGTATATGACTACAAAGCCTACAGACACAAGGAAGCCCTCACAATTATGAGTTTGCTGGCTGAAATCAAAGGAGCAAAGATCCATGAGTGCACCATTGCACACAGTAGGAACTTTACCTCTGGCTTTATGAGCATAGAGTTAAGTTGTTATGGCAGAGCTGACCCTAAAATTGATAATAATGCAACTGAGCCTCAAATATAACAAAACCACATCTGACTAATATTTATTGTTTGCAAGAATGTGACATTAAGATGCTAGAATTCAATGGAATTTGAAAAAACTAATGAATTAATGGGTATGAAGCACTGTCCTTTTGAAAGAATGATTAAAATCATTCCATAGCAAAGACCAATGTTTCCCTTCTCCTTGTTTGCAATGACAACAACACTATCCACCCTTAACCTCTCTGCCATTTGCAACATTTCATACCATAGATATGAATTTGTTCCAAGGCTGAATTTATGTCATACAAGTTCTCAGCTCTGTAACAATTTGGGCTTTGACTTGTGAAATAGAGGTACCCCTGGGGTCTTTAATCTATCTGTGAAAAGGCTTTTCCAACTTTTCTGAAATGTCATGTAGGAAACCGATGTATATAGGGACCAGATTATGGCCCAATTACCACCCGTGTAAATCCACAGTGATTATACTAGTAAAGATCAGTGGAGATGATGAGGATTTAAAATGATGTCAGCTGGGATCAGAATCTAGCTTGTTGTCTCCTGTTCTAGCTTCAGATCTAAATATTACAGTAGAAATATTAAAAGTTTAATTATATCTTTTTTTTTTTTTCCTAAGCTCAGACATTAGGAAAATAAATCTCCCTTTTTTTATACATTGCCATTTCATCTTTTTTTTTTTTTTTTTTTTTTTTTCCTAAGATGAGCGATAGTGGGGAATATAATTTTCTGTTGGAAATTTGTTCTTTAATAAGCTCTTTAACATTCAAACTATTCAAAGCTCCATGAAGCAAACTTACTGCAGGTTGTATTTTAGTCTAAAAGATAATGATGATTATCAGCTAGGTAGAGTGCTGTAAGATAATTCAGGTAAACTGAAATGGCTAATGTAGATTAAACTGAATTAATTATTTAGAGATGTTCAAGCAAAGGATTGTTAAAACTGCACTGTAAACTCTCTGGGGCAAGGACTATGCAAAAAATCCCAGAACAGAAACACCCATGACTGTGGCAGCTAGGCACACATATACTATGAACTGCAAAAATAGAGTATCACACAACCAAGTCAATAATAGGTGATTTTGATCTCAGAGCAGCAAGACGGTATTGTCTTTAATGGTGTTATTCCCAATTTACTGCATTGTAACTGTTGTCTACTATACTTATTCCCTGACCCAGCGTTTTAATTTTATACCAACAATAATGAGTGTGTCACAGGGCATATTCAGAGGGTCTTTATTGTGCTCTGTCGCAGCTTCAGTGCTGCTGTGGGAGATGCAGAAACATTTCTTTAAAGTACCAGCTGCAGCTCTTTGTTGACTCAAAGTGATTTGTCTCCTACAGAGGGAGGCATCCAATAATGCGTCCTACCCAGCGGACACCGCACAACCAGCAGCATTCAAGTGGTTAAGGGATTGAACACATTTAATAGCCTCTGGCTGCACCTCTGGCCATCAGATTCCTCCCATCTGGTCATTAATCCCTGGAAAATGCCCTACAGAGAGATCGTTAATACTTACATATACAATTAGGGATTTACAGTACGCTGCTGTCTGCTGAAAAATAACAGGGAAAAAGGTAAGAGTTCAGAGGCATTTGAGTAGAAATGTAAGTCAGCTATAGTAGTAACTGGGGAGACCATGTACAAAGGCATGTAACTGTCTGCCCAGAGCTTTGTGAACATGCTGCAGTAGGCTCCTACAAGCTCTCTTCACCTTCAGCTTTTTTCCCCTTTGCTTCATGCTATTTCCCATCACTTTCCAGATCCCATTTGCTGTGGGGAAGGCTAGAAAAACCACAGCTCCTTTCCCACCAGGACTCTCTAAGGCACCGGTGCACTGGACAAGACTTGTACACAGAATCCTCAGTGCTCATACTGGCATGGACCATTCTACTGAAGGTGTAGTTGCATGGCCAGAGACTGCACATAAACTCTACCCCTTGATTCTGTTTCCCCTGGGACATCTCTTTCCCTTATATATATATATGGGAAATATATAATATATAATATATATAATATATATTTAATATATTTTATAATATATTAATATATATTTATATAAAATAATATATATATTATATTTTTTTTCTGTACATGGGAATAATCCCTCCACAAAAGGTTTGATATTTTAGGCTACAAATGAAAAGCTTTAACACAGACAGTCATTCATCTCTCTAGCACTTTTGAAACACCATCTTGCACAGAAATTTGCTGTGGCAGCTTCTGCACAGAACAAAGTAGGATGAAGGAGTGATAAAGGACGGCAATCAGCTTTTGACATAGAAAGCTGTAAAGGGTGTACTGGGGACTATTGTAGTAGGAGCACCTCTAGACGGAACTGCTTTATGATTGTTCTCGCCCATACTCCATGATATTTTTTTCCTAAACTGTGCTCAAGGACAGGGTTTTGGTTCACATGATAGGGTTTGGCTCACCTAGTGAAGAGAGGGTGCTGAGCCCCAAGGCTGCAGGCAGTCACAGTATGCCTGGAAGCATGTCTCTTCTGGGGATGTGCATGGCCTCATTAGATGGTCAGGCCCTGCAGGAGGTGTATGATGCTTTACTGGCCATTTGCTGCCTAGCACAGAAAATATGAAAATATAGTAATTCATTCACATGTTCCTAAGCTTTGGGTACTGCAGGGGGAAAGGACCTCTGGAGAATATCTCAATTGTGCTGCCAATTGCATGATAGGTGGGAATTTGAACGATTACTCAGGAACATTTTCAGTGCAAGTTCCTTCATTTGGTTCTCTGGATTGGGGAGGATTCCAGGTGTCTGTCCTTTTCCTGGCCTAAAGTGCACAGGAGGAAATTCATTCCCACACTGGAAAATCTTAAAGAACAACAACAGCTGGATAGAGCACACCGATGAAGGGACATTCCTGGATTTCACACTGTTTGGAGTAGATGTTATTTCTTTATTTAAAATGCTGTGCATATCTAAGATGCCGTAACAAATTCTTAAATAATACCATTTTGGCATATGACCAAAACAGGTTATATTTGCTGGGAAGATCTAGAATGCTTCAGCTTTCCCAGATTTAATAAGGGATAAAAAGGATAAGATTTGTTTTCAATGAAACATATTTAAAAGTCCTTAGACAGGAAGGAAGAACTGCTAAATTATTTGTAAATGCAGCAGGATATACCAGTCTCAAAAGAGAGAATACAATTAAGCTCTGGCTTGAATTCTTAGTGAAAGGAGTGAATACAGACATTTATGTCACTTGTCCATTATGCGGACTTTTTCTCTGAGAGCAAAGACACACCAAACTATATGAACAATTTTAGTATGATATGGGAATGATTTAGATACCTCTAAAACAGAAATCCTAAGTTTTCTGCTTGAATGTAGCTTTACTACGAAGATGCTTATGTTTTGATTTTTGAGCTTGGCACTTTTACCTGTATGTGGCATGACATCAAGATCTCTGGTGTGCACCATACGGAGGACTCAACTTGCTCTTGTTATCTAGATGCACTTCATAGATTCAAACCTACAGGAAATGCAGCTACTTCTTTCCTTTAAAATAAGACCTTTATATACATATATATACATGTATATGTATATATATACACACACACATGCAGATCTATTATGGTTTATAAAATATTAAATGGGTTCCCTAACATCGAAGAGGTTTTGGGAGAAATGGGGCAATTCTTTCTCCTTCCAAAAGGAGCTACCCTTCTCCAGCCTGTGCAGTTACTGGCAGATTCAGATGACTGACTGATTATATGGCCACTTTGTCCACTTGCAGAGAATTGGGTTATCTAAAAGCTCACTGCACCAGAATGTGAAGATCATGAAGAATGCTAAAGGATAGGACTCTCATGTGGAACTGGGGAGATCTGACCTCAGTCCCTAATCCAGGGGGATTTTTTTTTTTTTTTTACACTCAGTTTACAGCAAATAATAAGTAAATAAAAGCATTAGAGTAAAGGCATAAGTCTTCCCAAAGGAGGCTGCTTACCACAGCTTTCTCACTGAATCTCTGAGGGCAATGAAAGGTGAAGAGCTCACAGGGAAATTGCAAGTAAGCAGAACCTTCCCTTAGGAAGGATGGGTGCAGTGCTGACATGGTGTGTAAGACATTCTCCTCAGAGATTTTGAAATTCTTCGGGCAAAAAGGGAGGGGAACAACTGGCTGCAGGGCTGTCATGAGAGTGGGCACTGACGACAGCTTAATGCAAAAAGAGCTTTGCTTCCTTTTGTCCCGTGCTTTTCACAATATTAAAGTTTTGAAAGGAAGAATGTTGTCTTACAACCTCAAGTGGGAGTTCAGGACAGTGTGTACATGTCCAGGAAATTTTCTGCCAGCATGCCTGAATAAAGGACATATTCTGTCAGGTAGGTAGTTCACAAAATACACTCCCTGTTCAGCCTGACTTCATGGGTGAAGTCACATTATTCTGATGTGACTAATTCTTCCCATTCATGAAGCTGGATGGAGAAGGCCTTATTGGTCATTGTACTCATTTGTGGATGTGGAGCTGAGAGAAAAAATACAGACTAACCCTTTCTGCTATACCCTTTCTGCTTCATTGGACAAAAGACATTCTGAACATTGGCAACAAAATTTGCACTGTTCTAAAACTGATGTGAGCAAGAGCTAACATTTATGTTACATTATAGAGACGGAAAATGTCCAAAACCAGAACAAAACAACGTTGAATTTTCCCATGAAATAAGATTGCATTTTTTTTTAGCTTGACACAACAAATTGCAGAAAAATTGAAAATTTAATTCAGGAGTTTTTCCTACAGCTTCTCTCATTTTTATTTTTATTTATTTTTATTTTTATTTTTATTTTTATTTTTATTTTTATTTTTATTTTTATTTTTATTTTTAAATTTTAATTTTAATTTTAATTTTAATTTTAATTTTAATTTTAATTTTAATTTAATTTAATTTAATTTAATTTTTATTTATTTTTTAATTTCTAATATAAAAGCCATTTTGCCCCAAAGTGATTTTAAAAACATGAAATGAAACATTTAATTTAACTAATGTAGATATTATTGAAAGGTTTTGCTTTGTTTTTTCCTTAAACAAGATGTTGTCAGAATTGACATTTTTTTCAAAATGTGCCAATTTCAGTAAAGTTTTGTTGTTTTTTTTTTTGTTTTTTTTTTTTTTCTTCTCTATATTCCATATTCCATATTGACAAGGGAATTCAAATGGAAACTAATGCTTGTGGCTTTGTGTGAACTACTGAATCTTTTTGAACCTGCCATTGAATTTGGATACATAAGAAATAATTTGTAAACAACTGCTTTGTGAGTTGCTGCTGAAATGGGCTGGCTCCATTAATATTCAGTTGAAGAAAATTTGGACCAAAAAAGTCTGGAAAGCACCAAAGGCAAAAAGACATAATGTTTCTAGTCTGTAAAATAATAGTGACTTTCTTGATTTCTTTTTAGAGAACTCTTTTTTTTTTTTTTTTTTTTTTTTTTAACCTTCTGCACCAAAACGTATACTTCTTGTGCTTTTGCATATGCTGGCCCAGCTGTGGGGATAAACAACCTAGGCAGTTTATACAGCCTGGGACTCTAAAGGAATAATCCCCGCTAAACTTCCCTCTTAGAGAAACACGACTGTAGGTTTGAATAAACTCTTAGTCCATGACTGTAGATAATTTTCATATAATTTCCTACTAATATAAGACATGGGTTAGACTATTTTGGGGAGGGAGATCTGTGAGTCAATTACTAGCATGGAAAGTAAAATCTGGCAGTGTATGATTCCCTGTGATCATGTCTGAGTTACTTCTGGCATGCTGAGCTCCACCAAACACTTGTATGTGACACCGTGTTAAGACACTGAGAAAAAGGTTTTAGGAACATATCAGAAGATGACCTGTACTTGAGATTTCCACTGAAAAATTGAAACATGACACCTAAATGAGAGTCTGTAGGTGTGCATTAAAGGCAGCGGTTCTGACAGAAGAGGCTGAGATCTCCTGAGGTTTTACTGTGATGTATTTAGTTGTTGGTAATTTATGTTTTAAAGGTTTCCTAAGAATAATTCACATGTACAAAGTGCAGACATATAGGTCAATAGTGTACATTTGAAAGAGTTCATAAGCATGCAAGATCTATTAGAGTTTAAAGGATCAATAATTCTCTAAAGAGCCTATATATATGCATTGACAAGACAGGGAGGGTTGTTTTTATAGTCTATGAAATCAATAATCCACATTTAAGAAGTGTATGAATGGTAGTTTTAAATGTGTGTCAGAGCAGGTGTGGCCATGTTGTAAGAGATCCAGGGATCAATATAGGTTGTAGCCTATATGTAGGTGACTATCCAGGAATGAGTTCTGATCTTCTGTGTTGTTCCGAGCATTTTGGGACCAACTGTCAGATTATATGACTAACATTATGGCAGTACTGCTATTTTGTCTGTACTGATGATATTTTTTGACATCCCCAAGTGGGGTCTGTACACTACTTTTCATTTGCAGCAGTACTGCATATTTTCTAAGTTCTCAAATACCAGACGATGTTTAATATGCTGTTAATAAATAAATTCAGACCTGGCATCTTTTTCTTGTCAGCAAGGTATGTTTTTTCATCAAAACAAACAAGCAAACACTACAAAACAAAGCAGACTTCCAGCAAAGCTCCAGCCAAATAATAATAATAATAATAATAATTATTATTATTATTATTGTTATTGTTATTGTTATTGTTATTGTTATTGTTATTGTTATTATTGTTATTATTGTTATTATTGTTATTATTTTATTTTAATGAATTGATGTAGCAGAGAAACCTCCTGAATTATACTGATTCCTCTAGATTTCAGCTACAGAACTGGTATTTGTGAAGGTCAGGTAGAGGTCCAGCCCTGATAATTATCACTATCTTCCCCTGAGAAATCTGATTATTCTAGGCAGTGCTCCCCCAGAAAGTTTTGAGCTATTGATTTGATCTTGATTTGATCTATTTAAGAAAGAGTCTATGATGAGGCAAGTATAGGAGAGTATTGCTCCTTTTGTTGAACCCTGTTGTGTTTCTAATTCATCTGCAGAACACCAGATTCTGTGGAAATGCACATAATGATGCAATTACTGAAAATTAAATCATAATAATGCCAACAGATACTCCCACTAGGGCTCCTCTCTGGGGATTCAACCCAGGGGAAGGAAAACTCCATGTTCCTTCTGTTCATCTTCCTTCAGTTTGACACTAACAGGGCACATGATTAGAGGGACTGAAATGGGTTCACTGACCTGTCTCAAAATGTGAGTTAAGACTGAAGAGCAAATGTTGTCAAAGGAGCTGTCACTGAGGAAATGGGAAAGAAAGAAAGTCAGGAGGAGTCTCTGTCTGGGTAATGGCCAACCCAGAGACATAATCTTTTCCCACTGCTTTCTTTGCAGGTTGTGAATAGACATTAATTTACATCTACCCAACATGATGGTATCTGTTTTCCTGTAGTATCAGGCATGCACACTCATATTTAAAACAATCCATAACAGTATATCATGTCTTCATAAAGACAGTGAGTAAGCTCTGTCACCTGTGTTGGCAAGCCCAGACTAGCCACAGTAAACCTGCTTGGCTTTTGAGTCTGCCACAGAGACTGAAAACCATAGGCTCTGTACTGGTCAAGAGTATGGAGTCCTCCCCTCTCACCTCTTAAGGAGAAGCTGCTTTGTTTTTGATTGTACTAGTAAATATTTCAGCTATAAACAGGCTTGTTTGTCCTCATCTGAGCAAATATGTCCTAGGGGTATAGATGTCTATACTGGAGTGCATAACAGTACCACAGAGATGACTGATTTCTTCTGCATAGGAAGGTCTTCAGCCTAACTGTGATTAGAAGCAAGTTTTGGATGATTGAGTACAGGGAGTTCTTAGCAGTAACTTCCAAAATATAAAGGAAAAGGAAATAAAAAGGATATTTCTGACTTTTGAAAACAGTACACTAATCTAAATGAGAAGAAAATGCTAAATAAAATAAAACATGCTGAAAGGAAATTCCATGCATTAAAATCTGAGCATTCTTCATATGGTAAAAAAGAATACATTAAACATAAAGCAACAGGAGCTCTTCTAAAATATGTTCCTCTCTTCTTTTTCCAAGGCTCCTTCTACTGCATTTAGAACCTATATTTGCACAGTATATTCTGACTTCTTCAAATAACAGTGGAAACAAATATCATCCAATATTGCAGTCTTACATGCTATTTTATTTACCTGAAATAAACAGCAGTCTTCATTTCTCAATGGCAATTCATCAGAAAAGGTACATAAAATCTTGCCAGTGATAAACCTAACAGATCATAAAAGAATATTAGTATCATAAAACTTTAAAAAGCATAAATGAAGAGATACTATGAGGGGTGGGATTTTCTAGTTGAAAGGTGGGGGCAGAATCTAATAAGACTGGTCTACTTGCTTCTTATTAAGTTTCTGGTAAAAATGCAAAGATGATGATTTTAATAAAAGAGATGTTGGCTGCAGTCAACTTTTTTGTCTCAGAGGTGAAATCTTAAATAGTCAAATGAGCGTAAGAATAATATGGCCCCCATTAAAGTGATTTTAAATTTAAGCATAATTTTTGCTAATACCACTGAGCAATGGGAATAATTAGAATGGTTTCAGTAATGCTGAAGATTTGAATAATTAAAGACACAAGATTAATTTGAGAAGAGACATCATTAACCTAAATCAAATATTAGATTTCTTGTAAAGGAGAGGGGGTTTAGCCATAACCACATTTTTCAGATAGGGAATCTCATTAAATACTATGGTTTGTGTTTTACTGTGCACCCACAGGATTTACTTGCATGAATATTAAATCTGTGTGTATTGAATATAAGCTTTTAAATCCCATGATATGGCCCAACATTTTTGTACTATGTACAGTATTAATTGAATAATCTTGTTTTCACTTTGGATGATGTTAGCCACCTAAAGGTCACTTTCAAACATTTTTTTTTTTTTCCAGGAAAAGACTAGTAAAATATTAAAGGCTGATCTGGTCAAAGCCTTTTATTCTACCTGAAAGTATTTTTTCTCTAGGCTCCATTTATTAATGTCACTTTTTATTTATTTATTTTTATTTTTTATGAGGTAAAAAGCATTTTTATGAACACAAAAGTAAAGAGTAAATACAAGACAGAATGTATATGTGCTGTACTGGGAACTGCATTTATCTAGCAAGGGAGTGAATTCCTCAAGGGAATAATGAGTAGAACACTTTTGTTACTTGGTTGTTAACAAACATAGTGCATTTGTGTTGATTAAAATGCACAATATGAAAATTAAACAAAGAACTCATGATAAAAAAGCAAAGTTTTTTCCTCTATTTATAGGAAAACAGTCCTTCATAAATATTGATTTGGGCTATATTATTTTCCCACAATGTGGTGGTTTTCTATAAATATCAGTATCTGATAATGAGCACTTCCACTACTCATTATTTCTCTGCTTGCAGAATTTAATGAATAGAAATGCATTCATTATATGGAAATCTATCTACCTGTTATACCTTTGATGAAGCCAGCCCCTGATTTGAATTTTTGACCACCATTAATGATATGTAAAGAACTCTGTCTTATCTTTAATGATATGCCTGAAGAATTTATCAATGGAATTTATCAGATGCTAATATGCATTGCTTAGGCAGCTGCATCTCACTTCTGTATCACTTTTTGGGACATTGGTTTTCTCTTTCTCTCTCTCTCTCTCTCTTCCCAGAGAGGGTTTCCTATGATGGAAACAACCTGCTTCTAAAACAAGATGGAGTTCATTGACTCAAAACACCCATTTCCTTAACTTTGAAGCTTCTGTGAAGTATTGGCTGGTTGTGATGAATTTCCCAAGCCTGTGGGTTAGCCAGCTTGAATTTTGATTGAATCAGCAATCCATAGTTTATTCACTAGTCCATTAGAAAGTCAGCTTCTGCCACCTTTGCTGCCACAAAGCATGATCTTACATTTCACCAGGTTTATCTGACCAAGTGCTAAATCCCAAATGCAGGTGCTAATGTGGCAGCACTTACTGGTACACATAAAGTCGGGCATTTTAGATTCCTGAAGGTCACTGTTTCCTCTGGAGCTATTTCAGTAGCTGTGTTTCTTCCATCTCTGTAGTCTCAGCAGTCTGAACACCAATTGCCCAATGAAGCTGGACGTTTATGTCACAGTTGATTGGCTTGTATTAACATAAAGTTTACCACATTTTTTGCCTTACGACAAACAAGTCTTTGCAGTTTTGTACACAGTCCCTCTGTTGGACTTGGTAAATTGTCTCTGCTCTTGAAATATCTAGAGGATGAGCCTTCAATGTCAATAAAGAGCAGAAGATGATTGTCTATTTAGATACAACACAGTCTTCCTGATGTATTCTTAGTATAGCTTTCTCTTTCTTTCTCATTTTCTCCAAAATAACTATATGTAAGTTGTTTTCATAGAATCATAAAATGGTATGGGCTGGAAAGGATCTTTAAAGATCCCATGGACACAGATGTTTTTCACTACGTCAGGTTGCTGAGCACCCCATCCAACCTGACTTTGAACCAGTGGTGGGGCATCCACTATCATTTTTTTCCTTATATCCAATCGAAATCTAACCTCTTTCAGTTTAGAACTGTTATTCTTTTGTTACAAACTGTTACTCTTTTGTTATATATATATAAAAAAGATGTATTTCTCCATCTTTTTTATTACCCCCCTTTAATTATTGACATTTCATATATTGAAAGAAATAATATTTCTCTGGAAACTTCTCCAGGCTGAACAACACCAACTCTCTCAGCCTTTCTTCATAGGTGAATCCACCCACTCTAACAGGTCCATGTCTCTTTTGTGCTGCTAAGTATAGAGCTGTGTGCAGTACTCTAAGTAGGCTCTAAGAAGGGCTGAGTAGAAGGAAAGAATCATCTCCCTCAACATGATGGCCATGTTTCCTTTTATACAGTCCAGGATATGATTGACTTTCTGGGCTCCAAGTGCACATTGTCAGCTCATATTTGGTCTACCAGTAATGCCAAGTCCTTTTGATTGTGCTTCTATCATCATTGGCTTGGCAAGCCATGTCAAAGGGGATGTCTATCCAAAATATGGAAAAGAATTCTGCAAAGAACAAGAGAATCTATCTCATTTAAAATTGTCCAAAAATCTATTTCCTGTTTTTGAATAATCAGACCAAAAGGACTAGCCTTAAACTGTTCCCAGGATATTCAGATTGGACATTAGAGAAGGTCTAATCTGCTCTGAGAGTAGTGAAATACTGGAATGAATAATTAAATGAGATCTGTGGAGGTTTATAAAAAGGAGTTAAACATCTATTGGGAAGTGAGAAAGGAGTGTGGGGCTTGTTTTCTGTGGGAGTAGGAGGGCAAATGTAGATTAAATAACTGCATCTTGTAGTGGTTCCTCAGTAAGGGATCTAACATCTAGCAACTCTCATCTGGAAATACCTCTTCAGAGCTGCTCTTTTTTCATATTATTTGCCTGCATGGATACCTGCATCAGTGGAGGTGTCCTGGAGGAATCAATGTGCATTTTTCTGTTCTCCTAAAAAAGTGAAACTCCTATATTCCTAAGAAAGAGAAGTGTCTATATGGGTATCATCTGCATATACAACCTGGTTGGCAAGTCTCTGTCCCCACAAGCCATTCCTGTGATTTAGCTGGTGAGATCATGATTCTTGCCTCCAACACAATTCTTTGTTTTACCCCCAAAACAAAGCTTGAGCTGTTTTTGCTATGCTCTGACCAGTTGCTTTATCCACCCTATCCGGCTCTTGATCTCATTCACTTTCAGCACAAGCTTTTCGATCAATTAGTACTGATGTTAGTTTCCCAGGAGTGACAGGCAGAGCAAGTACTTATGCCCATGTTCCCCCTGGGCATTCATATTTTTAGCCCTTCCTCAGTCACCTTCATTGTCACCAGCAAACACAACCAGCAGCAGAAGCAGCTTTTCAGAAGAGACTGCATCAGCTAAAGCTGTCTTTTCTTTTCCTGATGCTTTTTGTCCCAGTTAGTGGCTGAAGAGCAGACTGATCAAGCACCGCAGCATTTATTTATTGCTGAGCCTTTTTTTTTTTTTTTTTTTTTTTTTTTGTTATGTGTGGAAGCTGTCACAGTCTCAGAGACAGTTTCTTACAGAAATGTTCGGGACAACTCTAAGCTTCAAAGCAGATGTGCAGAGTGAAGCCCTCTGTTAAATTCTCTACATATGCTTGATCCAGTTTGCTTGGACTATGTACACACATGGCTTGTCCTATTCCTCATGAACCTCTCCATTTTGTGAAAAATAAGACCTCTCAGCCAGTTTTGAAAATGTTATATTTCTAGAATCATAAAGACATTAATATAAATCAGCAGTGCTCTGTTGCAGTTTAAACTGAGGAAGGATCTGGGTTATATTCCTGTCTTTATGGCCTCACTTTTCCACAGACTTCAACATGCTCCAAAGCCGTCAAGGAGTGGTTTCATGTCAATCTTATTTTTCCTTCTCTAAGGGTCCAACAGCTGCAGCTCCTCAGGAATGAGATTGCATCATTTACCAGATAATTTCTCAAGCTGCTGATTGTCTATGACATCTACATCATTTATAATTGGCCTGGTCCCAGACATTGCAGACTTCAGATCTTCACCCCAATGGGCAGAAAATTCCCCAACTGCAGCAGCTTTAGCATTGCTTTTACATCTTTCATTAATACATGTGCATGGGAAGATTCACTGTGTGATTAAGTGTGCTGTGGAGATCCCAGCTGGTGGTGGTAATGGTGTCTGGCCTGTGTGTCACCATGCCCAAGGCAGGCAGACTTAGGATAGCTGCTCTGGTTCAGGGTCCCATGCTGCTACACCAGCATGGGCTCATACATTCCATATATCCCAGTGTCTTCTGCACCACCAGGGAACTCAGCAACATGGTGTGACCTGAGCTTGACATGCCTTAAGGCCTCACCTGCAAGCTCAGAAAGCTGGGAAACTCTAGGGAGCAGAAATTGTCCATCATTGCCTTTTATTCTAAGCCACATTGTTTATTTTAGCCTGTGAGACTGACTGAGTAGGGAGATCACTAAGCAATTACACCAGCATTGGGTCATCCTTATAGTACCACACCAGCATGAAGCACTTTCATGGGATCAAGACTTTAACAAATTAATCTGTTAAAGTTCCTTCTCATTGAATTTTTTTTTTCCTGTTCATCATGCGTTTAAAAAGAATTCAGCTTGTGGTACCTGAAGCCAAACTCAAAAAAATGCATTTCTGCCTGCATAAATATTTAGAGGACTTAAATTGCAAAACACCTCGCAGAATGCAAGATTGTGATTGCCAAGAAATTTGCTTTCTCATCAAAATCCAGCCTCTACCCACTCAATAAACATAGCTTGCATTTCAGAAATCATGACTGTTTCTGTTTGTGGGATGAAGCATGTTTCAGGACTTAGCATCATCACACCCTCTCATCAAGCCCTCCCATCAAGATTTCAGATATGTATATCCTTTAGGGTCAAGTTTTTAAATGTGTATAGGGATTTACACATATACAGACAGTACTTCTCCACTCTGTGTTAGGTAGATGCTCCAGGAAGTATCTTCAAAAGTATCTTGATGCCTGGAGAAAATATCTAGAACTACAAGATGTTTAGATCTCCAGCTACTACCAAACTTAAATTAGTCTCTAATTACCTCCTTGGAACATGGAATTAGAACACTTCCATAAATTCTGCTGCAACTTTATATCTGTTTATGCCTTTAAACATTCTTATATTAGGGTTTTATGTATAGTAAAATCTGGAAGATGATAGACATCATTTTGCTTTATCAAATAGGCAAACAGCCTCTTAGGTTCTGAGTACAGTAGGGGATTAAACAGTGTTTGGAATCATTGCCAGGCACTGCTGTGTGACTATGCATGCCATGTTCCCAGCCTGTTTTTGGCCCATGCAGGCTAACTCATTCACAGACATGGCTCAGGAACATGAATGTTCTTGGAGCAATTTCTAGTAGGCAGTTGCACATTGACATACTTGATCTAAAAAAAAAAAGTGAACTTGTGGGCTTAGATACAGCCTATTCTATGCAGGTTGGCCTTAGTTACAGGGAAAATTTCACTGACTGGTGAAAAAATATAGCTGTGTTTACCAAAGCTGACAATTTCAGAAAAGCCCTACACTAACACATTGTACATACATATCACATACTTCTGGCAATATTAAAACATATATGTGTTATATATAAGCTATATGTGGTTTTTCTGTTTGTTTTTTTTTGTTTTGCACATATGTTAAAAGTACCATATAATTTCATAATCCCACAGAGGTTTAAGTCTTCATGTCCTATAAAGCTTAGAACCATTAAACATGGTGAGACCATCTAATTTGCTTGTCCCTTCTTGTTTTGGGTCACTAATAAAATAAAGAAAGCAGTTTCATGCAGTAAAAACATGTTTTGCACAGAATGGGAACTCATTTTTTAAGTATATTCAGATGGAAGAATATACTTTCTACCAAATCAAAGCTCCGGAGATCAGTTCAAAGAAACTGCGCCTTCAGGATGCTTTTATTTTTTATTTTTTTTCCCCAATAGACAGTTGGCAGACAGTTCAAAGAGTTTAACAACAACCCAAACAGTAATTATTATTAACAACAACAATAATAATGATTTTATAATACCCAGAATATTTGTCTGGAAATAGCATATGCCTTAATTGCTAAACTACTGCTGGTGCGAAGGGGAAAAAAACAGCTCGTAGTAAGTAAATGGTACTTTAGAGATGACATTTTCTTTTTTTTTTTTTCTCTTTTTTTTTTTTTTCTCTCTCTCTTTTTTTTTTTCCAATCAATTTCACAGCATTTTGGTGACTTTGTTGCTATTCTGTTTGCTCATCTTCCAATTTGCCAGAGGCTAAAGGCAAATTGGCTGAGGCTATATCTCTCTTAGTAGGTAATATAGACCCATAGATTAGATCTTTACAGCAAAACAATTTGGTGCTGAGGACATTATGTCCACACTAGGGGAAGTAGGAAGGAAGGAGAAGGCAACAGTTTGGGCTAATCTTAGACTGGTCCCATTAAATGGATGCCCATTAACTCCTGGAGTGTATCTTCCAGTTTCCAGGTATATTCTAGATTGCATGCTGTGAGGCTGCCCAGTCATCACTTACTCAGCAGTGTAAGTGGAGATACTCAGGAATTTGGCTTTGTAAGTCTGTCCCTATTCAGAACTAAGGTGCTGAGGTAGGTGCACCCAATTACCCTGTTGCTATGAAATTAATACAAACTGAACATTTTTCAAATGCTATACATTACCATGTAGAAAAATTATGTAAGCATGGGCTTTGGGTGCAAATCCTAGTCATACTTTCCTTATATTACTGTTGCAGTCTGAAATAAAGCAAATCAAATGCCCTTATTAGAAATGGGAAATGACCACGTTGGGTGACTCCCCTAGTAGTGAACTGAGTGCTTGTATTTTCCATTTGTTGACAGCTGAGGACTAGCAACATCAGGAGGAATACTGTTTTTAGTAGAGATTTGGGTGGCTTATGCCTGTTCTGTTTTCAGGGTATGTGTTTGCTATGGAAAAGGGGTGATTTTTTGTGAGTTAAGTGCACATGTCCCTGTCCAGTGGGCAAATCGTTATGTACAATTATAGGCTAGGTGTTGGCTGGAGATATACATAGCAGTGGATTATTTATTATTTATTATTTTTAAATCCCATATGGATTATTTTGCTCAGGTTAGCTGGTGTTATGGAAAAAACAACAACAATACTTGGGGTTGCAAGCAGCTTGTCTAGTGCTGGAATTTTGTCCCAGTGTCAGTAAATCCCCTGAAATGCTGACCTTTCCTTCTTCTAGGTTAGTAGACCATGGGCTTTACAGGTTTCATGGTTCTGAGCTCAGTGATGTCTCTGCCTTCTGCACTTTCCTTTCTGGCATGTCAATATTACTGAAAAAGAGAAAATAGAGACAGTGGCTCAGAAAAAAAGAGAAAGAAAACTAGAATTCAGCCCCAAACAAGCTGGAAATACTTATTCCCTTTTATCTTCTTCATTACCTTCATGAGTGGAAGTTCAGAGAATATTCATTTCTGGAAATACTGAAATAAATGTTTCTGGCATGAAATAGCTCTCCAGAATCTGAAGCTGCCCAGTAAAATTGAGCGTTGTCAAACAGGAGACTGCTTGCAGCTGTCTTCTCTCTATAATCAGCCCTCCAGAAGCAGAAATTAGGTCTCTGGGGAAGTTTTACATCAGAAATTAAGTTCCTGAAAACCACTGGACACCTATATATAGTGTCAGTTATGCAGGTTTTAAGATTAAAATTTTGACAGTAGGTGCTCAAGATACTTAAGTAAAACCTTTCTTGCAGTAAAGAAAAACAAGCACATGAGAATTTTATTTTTAATAAAAGAAAATATTCCTTATTTCTGTGAACGCATATCATATATCCAGACACCATGAGATTTACAGAAGTTGTGTCATTTACCTGGCTTTGAGTGACATCTTTGTTTCTCCTCTAACCTTCTTAGTTAAAATCACAATTTAGATTATGGCACATAGAAATAAACAGAGAGTTATGGTAAAACTAGTACTTCAAAAATGCCCTACTACAGAGGGCAAACTCTTTCCAGGCTTGAGATTAAACAGGTGTTGCATCTGACATCGTGTCCTCTGGTTGGCAAAAAGAATAGAGGCATCAGCTGTTTTCTGAGTGTCACTGTTTCTGAAGCAAGGTTTGACACTGAGAGATGTAGTGGCTGACAAAGCATTGTCAGAGCCAATGCTTCAGATGGTGTAAACTGGCATCGGTTCATTGCCGACTACAGAGATGCTATCTCAGACAAACACAGGGAATGTTTTCCAATTTGCAAACAAAATCAAAGATTTCCCCTATTTTAATGGCTTTCAATTTCCAGTTTGAGGGCTACCCTGAACAGTTATTTGACTAATTTTTGGCTGCCTGTATAACCCCTGAGAAAGCAGACAGAAATGAAAAATAGCATGGCACTACATTTCTATCAGCTGGTGTCACTATGACTCATGTTTCCAGAGTAATCTCAGTCAGGGAGAAGTAAAAAGGAACTCACTGGGTGTTTAGCAAAGCATAGCAATCTCTGCCCTGCTGAAAAGACCTGATCAACAAGGGGCAGGGTATCGTAGGATATGAGCACTATTGACATTTCTCTTGGGAGAAGTGTCCTATCCCAAGCAGCATTTAGGGGGCCTATCTTTTGCACGGCTGTTAGGGACAGTCTCAGAATTTCTGTTGCTGTCAGGTATGAGCAATCTACCTGCCCGTGGAGAACTGAGCTATTGTCTGAGTATTTTAATTATCCTTGATAGATGAAATACTAATAGAAAGTCTTAGATGTTCAAAAGCCTCTATGACAAGGAACGTAATCTGCTGTGACCAAATGGGAAAAGGCAAAAGGAATCTAAATGATCTTTCTGTTTAAGATTCAGTAAGACTTATTGTCTATATTAACTCCTACTTCATGAAGTTTCATATGAAAAATGAAAGCATAGAAATCTCCTCTATGCTGTCTACATGTATATCTGGACACTAAGGGTGTCCTTGTTTTGTTATCTGCTGCAGTTGTGCATAACTTGAACCTCTATGTACTATGACAATACACACAATTTATTTAAGGAGCTATCTTCAATTTTAAATGTGTGCGAGATAATGAAGTCAACACCAGGAAACTGCCTGAAAGTACCTTTTTAATGAAGACTATCATCTTCTTTAGAAAGCCGTCAATGTCCTAGAAAAATGAACCTTGTCTCATTAAAACATAGGCAATATAATCATAGGATTACAGAATAATTCAGTCTGGAAGGGACATGAGGATGTCTATATTCTGACCTGCTCAGAGCAGGGTCAGCTATGAGGTTAGACCAGGTTCCTCAGGGATTTATCAGTTGGGTTTTGGAAACGTGCATGTACGGGTACTGCACAGAATCTCTGGACAACCTTACCTATTCTTTAGCAGTGCCTGTTGCCTAAAATCTTTTAGTGTTACATCTTCCTCTTATCAGTGATCTTTAACCTCCACTTAGGAGTACAGGAGAGAGAGATGTTAAGTGAATAATCTTTTAAAAAATAAACACAGATTTACTAATTCTGCTTAGAATAGCTTGATTAAGTATCGCAGGACAGAAATTTTTCCATTGGATGAAGAGCAGTTTTAGGAGGAACAGATCACAATTTTCCTTACAGAGCAAACTTCACTAAGTTGCATGTTTATATTATCCCTGATTTAAAGACAATTCTCCAGTATGCATACATTTGCACTGATTCATAACACAGCATTTAAAGAATCCTGCCAGTGTCTGATGCACCCACTGCTCTAATTTAACAAACTTATTCTCACTAAATTGCATTTCTTTATAGAGAAGGCGAATGGGGTGTGTAGTAATTTAAAAAAGGTTCTCACTATGAAGTCAGGGACTGTTGCCTTGGTGAAATCACATATTTTAAAGTCTGAAACATTGGAAAATTGTTTTATCAGGAAAGGTAATTGATTCAGCGGGTAGTGAATAAAGCTGAAGCCTGATGGTAATACAAGAATAATTCAAATAAAGTACTGAAGTCAAGGTAAGATTAGCTTTATCTTTTAAGATTTCTCATATTCTGGGAAAAACAAACCAAACCAGCCAACTAAAAAACAAAACCAAAAACAAACCAACAAAACAAGAAAACAACAACTGTGCCTCAAATTCATTCTGATGGCAAAACAACAATTATAGTATTGACATTTACATATATTTGATCAAACCTGGTATAAGTTCATAGTTTATAAAGTTTAAGTTTATAAACTTTTCAAATCAGTTCTCTTCCACTGAAATTACCCATGACTCAACAATTTACAAAAGTGGTAGGAGGAAACCGTGTTGGATTCTGCACTCTGAATGCCAAAGGATGGGACAAAACTTCTAAATTGAAAAGAAAAAGATTTTCACAAAAAGGTGATTTGCTGCCTCACAAACATTCTTTTTAGTTCTAGTCCCTCTTGCATTTTGAAAAAAGCAATTTCTCTTTTTCCAGAGGCAAACTTTCAAAAGATAAGGCAAATAAACAAAGACAATAATCAAACCAATGAAACAAAAAACCTGCCTCAGAAAACACCCTGAGAAAACAAAGTAAACAAAACCAAGTGGTGTGCCATGGTTAGGAGTTCCTTTTATGTCTTGCCAGCTTTTCAGCAGCATCCAAGCCATGTTTCTGCAGATCTCACTTGCAAGCTGGAGCAGCACAGGCTCTCTTTGGGTACGCTGCACTCTGGCCCCATTGGAACAAGTGGGACTCCTGCCACCCGCTTCCCTCTGCCCTTACATTTGACATGGCAAATCTTGTGTGGTTTTCTCCAGCTCCATTCTTTTTTTATATGCAAAGCAGCTGAATCCCTTTCCTCTTTGCAGTAGAGAAAGAGCTGCAAGCACCATCACCGTCAAATAACTGCTAGTGAATAAACCAAGCACAATGGTATCTGGTCTAGCCATATAATGGCTAGTACTTCCACTTTTCGCAGGAGGCTTCTGATATCAGCAGTAGCCTTGCACCCTGTGGAAATGAGGGTGCAGTTTTATAGGTAACCTATTTTCAGATGTTTTGCAGGTGAAGGTGCTGGTAATGCAAAACCTTCATAGAAACAAATTTGCATGGTATCACCAGCACATTTATTAAGGTCCTCTCAAAGCTTTTTGTGGTGGAAATGGTATGTATATAACAAAGACATGTACTTACTGCAAGGAAATAAATTGTCATCTTATGAACTCTTAGAGAAAGTATGGAAGAAAACAGAGTCCCAATGTTAGATATTGAATGGGGGTTGGGGAGGGGCACTTTCATCACCCTTCAGTACAAACTACTATGATACTCCAGAAGGCAATGTTGCCAGAGTAAATTAAATGCCATAGTAAATTAACGTAAAGTCTATAAAACTCACTTATTTACTTCCTGACGTAGATAATAAAGCCTGAAGAAGTGTCAGTCAGTCAAATGGTATTTGAAGATAACTACACCACTGCTGGTTCTGATTTGTTCCTTGAAAACTATTCTTATTTGTGTCCTACAAGGTAAGCAGCTTTTAACTGTCTCTTGTCTATTTATTTGTTTGTTTGTTTGTTTATTTTATCCTTTACAATATTCCTTCTAAAAGGCAAATGATCTTGATAAATATCAAGTTATGGGAGCTGATATGCTAGTCTCATTGACTGAAAAATTTAACAAGCAACAAAAATAAGAATACTCATCAATTAATATTATGACAGAATATGTGGAAGAAAAAGAAATTACCTACTGCATGAGGTTTTTTTTTTTTTTTTTTTAATGAATACAAAAATTTATTATCTCCTGAAGTACATAGTGCTCCTGGTTTGTAGTAAGAGATTCTATCAAACCTTTTTAGGTCAATGAGACTATTTTTTATTTTTTTAATAAAATAAAATAATCTGTTTTTCACAATGTACTGAAATCTTATTGACAGAACTTACAAGAAATCTTCCTTCAAAATTCTGTTATTGTTTTGCATAATTCTGAAATGCATCTAAGCCCACTCTCATATTTTAATGAATGGAGTTTAAGCAAGCTCAATGTTTATATCAGGGCTTACTGAAACTAAGAATATGGAAGGTTCCATGTTGTAATACAACAGGGGCTGTAGGAATATCTAGAATGAGTTTGGTAGCTATCAGTAGGCATATCTAAAACATATCTGGTAGCTCTCACTGAGAATAACTAAATAAGGCATGGTCATTCAGATGCTGAAACAGTGTTATGCACACACTTTTTTTCCAAAACATTTTAGAAAGCCTTCTTTATGGGTACAATTCTAATATCTGGTTTCCTCATTCCCAATTCTCACATGGGAAAAAGCTTTCCAAGTTCCAATAAAATCAATAAAAATAGCCCAATTTACAGTACAGGTTTATCTGTAGTATTCTTATTATTCTCGTATAAATATTCACTAGATATTTTTTGTTGTTGGTTTTGTTTTTTTGTTTGTTTTTGCCATAGAACAGTAGGACAGCACCAAATCAAAAAGTAGAATTAACCGTACTTCTTGCAACATAGGATTTTCTTCTAGATTAACTGATGATTCAGGAACCTATGTTATCATCATCTTCATTCAGAACGGAATAGGAGATGGAGAAAAAAAAGATTGCTGCAGGTGTGGAGGAAATACTTAGAGAAGATTGTATATAAAGTTCCCTTAAACTAGTTAAAAATCATTTACTGTAGTCCAGCTGTTCATTTACTTATTTTCTTTTAAACTTGGCATGAAAATGAGTATATTATTTTTGCAGTGTTTTTCTTTTCTCTCTCTCTCTCTTTTTTCTTGTCATTGAGAATTATCAGATGCAGCTGGGGTATTGCAGTACTTGGGAAGCTGAGAACAGCAAACTTGGGAAAGAAGGAAACAGGATATGGGATGCCAAGAAAAATAAATTTCAGTAGCACTAATATGTAGATTTTCAACACATTTTGTTCACTTCAGGAGAGAAAGAAAAGAAAATCAAAATGCAAAGCAAAGACAGCTGTTAAATTATGTATCAGAAAACTATACTGTATTTACCTCAAATTGCCTCTGAGAATTTCATCCGAGTAAGAAGTTATGCACCTTCAGCCATGAACTATTGGATAATGGTGCTGTATACTGCTGGATAACTGTCTCTTCCATTCCAGTTGTGGTTTATTTCCAGTGAAATAAGAAATGTTCCTTATAGTCAGGTCTCTTAACTATTAAGGCCAGGATTCAAAAGAGTGCTCCACCTCAGGAAAATGTTCACATACTTATCCTCAAGCATCTGACAGCAAGATAAATAGAGATAGAATGGTTATGTGTCACTTTTTGTGATAATTTTCCCTTTGTTAATAATTTAAAAGTTAACCATTTAAAACTGTTAAGTCTAGCATAGAAAATATCTTATTTCAGTACTGGAAAAGAATCAGGATTTAAATTAGTTGGTCTCAGTTTCACCCCTTTTTGTATTTATAAAAAAAACGGTCCCTAAAGTCTGATGTATAATTAATTATTTACTCTATAGTAACCATATAACTAAAGAGAAACAGAATGAGGTGATCTGTCTGTTTTAGTTATCAAACTTAGGATAAAATGAATCTTGCTAGGTTAAAAGCAAAGAGCAGACATGATACACATGTTCAAAATGAAGAATACTATAAAGAAGACAACCCACACCTTGGAGTATGAAATCAAAGTAACAACTGTGGAAATTACAGAAAGAAATGCTTTTTGACAAATGTGTTCGTGAAACTCCTTCACACTTCCTAGTGCTTCTGAAGTGAAAGGCAGAGGGTAAATTGCTGTCTTTACAAAACCACAGTTTGGGAACAGCTCCTTCAGAATTGCTTCAGCTGGCTGGATTGGGAGCATCTCATTTGGTGTCTGTCTCCAAACATTTATTTTATGCTAACCTTGCTTGTGTCCCTTACATACACCAATCACTCATTTGCTAGGTATGAGGCAGGCTAGGTATGTGCAGAATGAGTAATCAATGTGCACATTTTTGCACATTATTTTATGCTTACATTAATTGGAAGCTTAAATTTCTCTTAGCTAGATGTTTAGACAGTGAAATTCCAGCCATGTTCATATGCTGGACATGGACACTTTCTTGGATACTTTCTGCATCATGAGATACATAAACCTAGATGAGTAGCAGGCTGAAAGTAGGTTGAATACAGTGAACCATGAATTTTCTGTCCCCATAGGTGGTGAGAAGCTAAGTTGTGCCTTACATTCAGGTATACACCCTGGGTGGATACAGTGCAGTTTTCTGATACATAATAGAACAGCTGTCTTTGCAGCTAGCTTGGCACGAAATCCTCTCCTCTCCTCTCCTCTCCTCTCCTCTCCTCTCCTCTCCTCTCCTCTCCTCTCCTCTCCTCTCCTCTCCTCTCCTCTCCTCTCCTCTCCTCTCCTCTCCTCTCCTCTCCTCTCCTCTCCTCTCCTCTCCTCTCCTCTCCTCTCCTCTCCTCTCCTCTCCTCTCCTCTCCTCTCCTCTCCTCTCCTCTCCTCTCCTCTCCTCTCCTCTCCTCTCCTCTCCTCTCCTCTCCTCTCCTCTCCTCTCCTCTCCTCTCCTCTCCTCTCCTCTCCTCTCCTCTCCTCTCCTCTCCTCTCCTCTCCTCTCCTCTTTATTTAAGATCTTATGGGACAATTTGCTTTTTCAAAATCATACCACTGAAACTGAATTTCCATCAACTCTAGTTCATCGGTACAATAAAATAAAAAATAGATTTATTTTGAAGTATTAGATTGCAACTGGCTAGCTGGCAGCATCTAAGTAGCACTTAAGGTGTTAAATGCCTGGATCAATTCTATGAGATTATTAAAGTAGGTGAGGAGTCTTTATGTTTTCTTTTTCCCCATTATCAGACAGTTTTTAAAACTACTGTGTCACAATCTTCTCAGAGGAGTGAATATGCATAGTCACCTCACTTTTTGTGCTGTGTTCCTTGTTCTTCTTTTCCTATGACTCTTTGTCATTGTTGGTATAATCCAAGATCAGAGAAATGAAAGATAAACAGTTTATTACTTCCTTCTTGAGCTGCTGTGGTTTCCAATCTTTTTTTTTTTTTTTCCTCTAGGTGATCCTTACATATCCATATTAAATTTCTGGATAAATGTTCCTTTTTTTGTTGTTGTTGGAAAAAAAAAAAAGATTTTTGCAGCTAAACCTGTAGAACAACAAAAGCTGAATGATTTACAGCCACATGTTGGATCATAAACAGAGAGAAACTTTGTCTTCTATATGTAGATGTAGATGTAGATGTAGATGAGTAAAATGTACAATTAATACAATTAAAAAAGAATCAGGAAAACAATAAATTAATATAATGAATTTAAAAATCAAAACCACTACTGTTGTTTTGAAAAGGTCTCACAAAGAATGATATAATAATAATAAATAATAATAATAATAATAATAATAATAATAATAATAATGATAATTTATAATTATTATTTAATAATAATAGTAATAGTAATATTATTATTATTATTATTATTATTATTATTATTATTATTATTATTATTATTATTATTATTATTATTATTATTATTATTCCACTTATGAGAAATATGGTTGTCTAATTTTGACTGGATGTTGCTATACAGAATATGATTTACACGGTATATGCATGTGTGTGTGCATGTGTACACATTTGTGTTTTCATTAAAAGGGCAGCAGGAATATTCATTTTAGCTATTATCTTTCAGATGATGCTACAAATAATAAATATTAATCATTCATTGTTTTTATAACAGGTAATGGCTGATGCAGTTAAAGTGGACCACAAGAAATGCCGTAGCACCAGCAGGTGAACTGATACAGGCAGAAATAATTTTATAGAATTTTTAACCTAAATTAAAGCAGAAGAGGTAAACGTTATTGTCTTATGTTCTGCAAGTGAGCAGACCAATACAAGTTTAGTAAGGTATCTGCATTAGACCTTGATCTTCTGTCTCCCCTGTAAACTGCTCCTTATTCTCTGGCATCTCCTCTATGAGGAGAAGACTTGGGCCATGGTGTACAGAGAGCGCTGTCTCTCTTGTTTGCTGCTCCTTGGTAGTTTATAATGCCAGCAGTCCCACTGGGCCCACAGCTGAGCTCGCTGAAGCTACCCATAATGTCCTTTGGACTCATGGGCCAAACATCTGGCTATCAATATTTTGCCTAAGATGTAAGGAAGTAAGGGATCCTAAATAATTGACTAAAGCAAACATTACTCTCAAGAACCAACCAACCAAGGACACAAAACAAACTTTTGTCCCTTTGGGACCTCTGTTCACCTCCTTTTGTGCATTGCTGGTCAAGGTCCAGCAGGGTGAAGAGTGAATTGTCTGGAAACACCACTTTGAAATTTGAATGGCACAGGGGATGCTGGAGAAAAAGCAAAAATATGAAGAAGTTGTGTTAATTTCAAGGTCCATCAGGCACAGAGGACCTGCTCTTATTCCCGATTAACTTAAACTCTCATTGATTCTAAATCTCTCATTGGCTGCAATGGCGCAGGATCAGTCCATGGAGAAAGAATAATCAATTCTCTGAATGAGAAAAGAGTTTTATTGAGCCGGATATTTGTTGCAATTGCTAAAGGGGCTATTTTCCAAATTACCAGTGTGGTAGATACAAAACTTCAGTAAGACAATTTACCTGAATATGGTTGCCATGTAGTTACAAGTTTACCAGTTTCAGGGCCTGAAGCCAGCCAATAATTTAATATGGATGTCTGTATAATAACACAGACTCCTCCACCAAGTGTCCAGTCTAATGCATCTGCTTTTATGACAATGGCCTAAGGCAAGTATAAAAAATTAGAATTACACTGAGAAAATCTGACCAAACAAAACCTTGGCTGTGTTTCAGTCAGGAGCTCCTGATTTCCTTCCTCACACATGTTGTACAATTATTGCAGAGCTCATGTGTGACATAAAGGCAGTAAAGTAGCTATCCATCAGTACCTTTACACTTATTTGACATTTAGAGACTCTCCTGTTCCATTATCTTTGCTTTACTTTGTGACATTTTTATCAACTTCAACATTAATATGGCAGATTTTACAACTAATACAACTTAAAAGGTACAAAGATGTCAGCAACATCAATTATAAAAAAAATTACAGCTCCTGCTTTATCTCAGAGGTAATTAAATGAGCTGTAATTATTAGCCTAGATTCATTAGATTCATGTTCTCATGACCTCCTCAGATTGGATTATTGTAATTCTGGGTACGTCTGTCTGCCAAGGTAAAGCATTGGCAGCCTTTAATACAGTCAAAGAGGCAGAGGTAAGAGGACTGTTAAAAACCAAATGATTTAGACCCTTTATAATTCACTGCAAATGAGTTCTCTATTATCTGCTCATGATAATATTGCTGTAATTCCTTGGTGTTTTGTGGATAAGGACCCTTATACTTCCAGGCTCTTGTCACTTGTGAAGTTGTCATTTAACCAGTGTTACAGATCTGCTCGAGTGGAGGGAAGTTGAGTGACAAATCTGATTTAGATGGTGGTATGGAAGTTATGCTTATGGGCAATACATGAGACATATTTGTATCTTAAACACATTAATTTGGCTTATATTATGTTTATACTATCTTACCTGGAGCCCAAAACTAGAGGTACTTGAATTTAGTAACAGAAGATGTACATGTAAATTGGGGGGGTTTAGTGTGTGGAAAGTGAGAAGATTTTGTGCAGAGTAAAGAAAGGATATACAAGAAACAAAAACACGATCATTACACAATAGATATAAGATTCTTGGGCATCATTTAATGTAAATTTACTTAAATTTCTGTGTTTTTTTTTTGTTTGTTTGTTTGTTTTTTTTTTTTTTTTTTTTTTTTTTTTTTGATAAGCATTATTGGTTCTCTGTCATTAAGGGCAAAGTTTTGCAGGTAACATTGCCTGCAAAATTCTTATATAAGGCTTATCTATTGTTTTTTTTTTGTTTGTTTGTTTGTTTGTTTTTTTTGGCTAGGGATCAAAACTTAGTCTATTAATAACATTGTCCAGGTGATATCTGGATATCACATAGAACCTCCTGGGATCCCTTCATTCTCGTCATGTACCTGTGCTTTAGATCTTAGCAGCTGAAAACAATGTTGTTAAAAGACAAATATTGCTTTAGCTTTGAAGTGCATGTCCCAAATGTTGTGTGTTTCAGGTCTGTAAGTAGAATGTAAGCACTCTAGGAACTGGTGGAAGAGCTAGAAATCCAAATCCTTAGAATTTCTATAGAAAATTAATAATATTCCCTTTGATGCTATTGCATGTGAAAACCTTCTAAAATAAAATAAATAAAATAATAATTAAAAAATACCAAACCCAGCTCATATGAGTTAGAAAATTTAATATGGAGAGATACAGTGGAGCAGCCTACAGCAATGTTTTTGGATCAGATAAAGTCACCTTTACTCTCATGGAATATCACCTTACTCAGAAACTAATTTCATTAAAAGTAATGAGAGTGTTCACAAAATATCACCCTGTTTGACTATGTGCAAGATGATTCTGGACATTCGTATTCAGAGAAAACAGGAAACTGCCTGTAGGACCTCTGAAGGTTAACCGGTTGTTGTGGTTAAACTTCAGCAGGCAGCTACGTACCACACAGCTACTCCCTTACTCTCACCAGGTGGAATGGGAGAGAGAATCAGAAAAGTAAAAATGTGAGAATTCATGGGTTGAAGCAAAGACAGTTTACTAGGTAAAGCAAAACCTTCTTCAAGCAAAGCAAACAATTTATTCACTACTTTCCATCAGCAGGCATGTGTTCAGCTGTTCCCAGGGGGGCTCAGCACACAGAGCAGTTTATTGGGAAGACAAACGCCATCACTCCAAATGTTGTCCTCCTTCTCCTTCTTTACCAAAACTTCTACTGCTGAGCATGACACCAAGTGGTATTGGATACCCTTTTGGGGAATTTTGGTCAGCTGTCCTAGCTGTGTGCCCTCCCAGCTCCTTGAGAAAGCCCAGCCTCCTTGCAGTCAGGTCAGTACGAGAAGCTGAAAAGTGCTTGGCTCTGTTTAAGTGATACTCTGCAACAGCAAAAAACATTGGTGTAGTATCACTACTATTTTTATCAAAAATCTAAAATGCAGCACCATATGATACTCTACGAAGAAAATTAAATCTATCCCAGGTAATACCACGACACCAGTGAAAGCAATTATGTTTTAGCATTTGCAGAGCTACATTTGAACATATCCATTTTTGTAGTTAACTACTGTACCTACAATATGAATACCAACATAAACCTCTGTGCTTGTGTCTGTTGTCTGCTATTTTTAATTCATCTTAACTCCGATTCAAATGCACAACTGGATATGTAGATATTCAAACAATGTTCAAATAATGGTCCCCTGTAGAGAACCATTGTTTGAATTTTTGACGCTTTCTGTATGTGGTCTGACTTACTGTCATTATCAGGGCTACAAAGATGGTGAAGGGCCCAGAGGGGAAGAGGTATGAGGAGCAGCTGAGGTCACTTGGCCTGTTCAGCCTGGAAAAGAGGAGGCTGAGGGGAGACCTCATTGCGGCCTACAGCTTCCTCAGGAGAGGGAGTGGAGAGGAAGGCAGCCGTCTGTTCTCTTTAGTCACCAGTGATAGGACCCGTGGGAATGGTGTCAAGCTGAAGCAGGGGAGGTTTAGGTTGGATGTCAGGAAGAAGTTCTTCACCGAGAGGGTTGTTGCACACTGGCTCCCCAGGGAAGTAGTCACTGCCTCAAGCCTGTTGGAGTTTAAGAAGCATTTGGACTGTACACTTAGTCACATGGTCTGAAATTTTGGGTAGACCTGTGTGGTGCCAGGAGTTGGACTCGATGATCCTTATGGGTCCCTTCCAACTCGGGATATTTTATGATTATATGATTCTATAAATCCAGTTCAGGGTCCTCATCTCAGAGTGAAGCAGGCACCATTTAGGTAACATGTGCCAATATAGAGGTGAGATTATATTAATTCATGCAATAATTCATAATAGTTAAATGTATCTTCTTAAATTGCTTCCTAATAGAGTGCAAATATCTCATTAATCTTAAATATACCAACCTGAGAATCCTAGGGAGGTCATGTGGTAACTAAAGTTTGACAAACACCATGTACAGAACACTGAAATATTCAACAACATAATTTAGATATCTCAGCAAGGTGGACATCTAGGCATGGAAAGAATTACTAATTGTTATTTATTAATGAGTGACATAATGAGAAACAATTGTAGCTTACTACATTCTATATTTCTTCCCCAAGACAGAACAAAGTAACTTAAAGGCTAAATTGTGCTTGTTTTTCTAAGCCAATTTCCATACCTTCAGTAAGATGACTTCCAGGTTAAAGACAAGAAGAAATTGGTCCTCATATATGATTGTACACAATACACCCCTGCTCATTTAACTTTAAGTCTGCAACAACAACATAATATCCAGACATTATTTTTTCTGCTCTGACATTAACATTTTAATGTTTTCTACTGAACAACCTACTTAGTACTGTATTAGTGCAAAAGGTAGCAATCCTGAAAGCTGTATGTGTGAAATTCATACAGAGCGAAGCCCTCTGTTCTACTACATAAATTCCGTTTCCAGGCGTAAATAGAAACTTTCTTTCCGTCTTTCTTTCTGTCTTTCTGTCTCAGGCATCAGAAATAGTGAAAAATGAGTTTGCACATTATAGCTGTTTTTCAGGGATGTGCCCCTTGATACTGAAGGAAAGTTTCCCACTGAATTCAGTGGGCTTTGGTTCAAAGTCTAAATAAGAGCTTCAGTTGTTAAGGACAAGAAGGACCATAGCAGACAGACAGCCTGACTTCTTGTAATGCAAGACATAATTTCAACAAGTACTTCATATATCAAGACTTTAACTTTTGATCAAGGCACTGTACCTCTTTGAGAAAGACAGACAATTTTGTTATAATAAGACATTGAATGATAGAGAATCCATAATACCCCAAATAAAGGCATTAGTTAATTAATTTTAGTAAAAAAAAAAAAAAAAAAAGGTAATTTATTTCTAGCCTGATTTTCTCTGCAATTAGCCGATCTTATTATGTTTTATAATGTAGAATTTTTCAAGGCACACCCAACGCCATAGTCATGTTACATTCCTACCCAGTGAAGGATCTGCCATTATGAATAACAGGAATAGTTTGAAAAGAGTAAAATGTTGTTTCACTTCCCAAAAACATTTTACTGACGTACTTAGTGTAATGCAGTCAGTTCAATCATTTGAAGAAGATGACTCTTCAAGGGCATAGGCAAAGAGTTCTGTGAATAAACTACAAATGAAAAATTGATGCAGAAGACAAGTGATACATGGAAACTATGCCATGCATTAATGAGAATGCCTTAGGTAACCATAAAGTTACTACTGTCTAGAAGCATGAATAAGACCAAATCAGAGTTGACTTTACGAAGTCTTACATTTGAGAAGGCTGAGAAGCAAATACAGCTTAATTTTTTCTCAGACATTACCTCGTTGCAGGCATGTATGACCAGATTTACTTTTGGCTATAGCCATACAGAGTGATTGATACTTCTAACTTCACACTAAGTAGTACCATCACAGCCTGATCCAACTTCCTTTGAAACAGATTTTCCACTGGGAGTTAAAAGGGTCAATTCAGATGCCTAGTATAGATGTGCCTAGTACACTATTGACTAATGAAGGTAAATTCTGCGTGAACTTTGATTTAAATTAAAGGTGGGGATTAAGATCTGCTGACTTTCAGTATCACTGCCATAGGTGCCTACATCTCAGTCTAAAGCAAATCTCTACATCTGATCAAAGGAATCATGCTGTAATCTTCACAGAGTTTGTTGATTAGATTTTGATTTGCTGGAGTCAGAATCTATGTTCTTAGCTTAGCTCTATATACTTAAATTGGAGACATCTGAATTTTGATGTCTTGAATCCTACCCTAGGTACCTAGCTGTTTTTGAAAGTCTCTCTAAACACTGCCTGACTGACCAAGGTGCCCTTGTTAAATTTATTGCAATAGAAGGTAAGGGCTTAAAAGCCTGTTAGGTTGTAGTCTTAAATGATTAAATATCTGTATAAAACTGCCCCATGGTGCAAGTTAGTCACCTGCAAAGGGTGACTTAGGATGCCATAGGCATGAATCTTTCATGAGGTGCTCCTCTCTCCACATTTGCAATACAGAACTGTAACAGGGACTGCCTGAAGCTGGGGGCATGAATCCTGGCTATAACACTTGATCTTTTGTGTTCATGTGTATGTCCTCACAGCAGTGCCTACTTTGTACTTGAAGCAGAATATTTGCATCAAACTATGCAATGAAGGTGCTAAACAAACATTGTTAACCGGTATACACATCTGTAAGCAAAACAAAACAAACAAACAAACAAACAAACAAAAACAAAAAGAAACACCAACCAGTAGATATTAACCAATGAAATGTGTTAAATTCAGCATTGGTGCTTCCTTGGAACTAATACTTAAGACATATAGTTAATTATCGTTAATTTTCTCTTCATTGATAAATAAACAGATATACTGCAATATTATTAATTATAATAATTATTATTTCAGACATTTTGAACAACATATTCCACAGAGATTTTTTAGTAAAATTGAGTAATAGTCAACATATAATACAATGAATAAAAATTTATTTATTATCTGCTTGGATTTGCCTGGCTTGAAAAGGAAAATATCCCTGCCACAGTAATACTGTACTCAGTAAAGGGATTGCTAAAAATTAAAAGCTTTTATTCTCCTCAGGAGCCATGTTGTAGCAAAGAGGTTTCACAGTCTCCTGCCTTCCATGCTGCTGATAGGAATATGTTTGTAGTCTAAATATGCCAGGAAAGTGTTCCAGTAAAGATTATGGGGTAACTGGAGTGCTACTGTGATTTACTTAAATTCAAAGTGCTTGAAAGAGACTTTTAATCTGCAGTGGACAGAAGCTGCAATACTGATACTGAAAATGACACAGCAACAATTTCTGATGGCTTTTTTGTAAGTGGCTTGGGAAAAGCATCTGAGTGATACCAGTAGTGGAGTTAAGCTTCTGAATTTTACATATGAAGATGGTGGAGGCAGAGCTATATTTAGATGAAAGGGATTCACTTGTTTCTAATACCAAGCAACTGGGAAATCTCAGGTTCTCCATTTCAGGCCTGACTCAAAATGGTTGATGTTAATTTTTTCATTAGTTTCAGTGACCTCTCTGGAGGCCAGTAAAAAGGCCTCCAAAAGATTAAAAGTCCAGAATTAAATGTTATTTATGTATGTAACAACCATTCTTTTCTCAAAGTGATTTCACAGACTTTAATTGAAATCTAGTGACAATACTCTCAAAGATCTAAGTAATTTTCTAGAATAAAAACAAACCAAAACCAAAACAACAACAAAAACTCCTTTGTTAGGATTGTGTTTCCTTTTTTTTTTAGACATTTGTGTGAACAGTTTCATCACACCTGTATTAACGCAATCATCTTGCACACCCACTGTGCTGTCTCACCATGTGCACATTAAGGGCTAAGATGGAAGTTCATAGAAGTCAAAAAAACAAAAACTTTTTTCTATGTTGCAATCATAGCAATGGGCACGAATTGCTGGCTTCAGATCTAACCCCTGGGCCCATCTGCTGCACCCTAATCCTCTTTGTCATGAAATCTAACTTGTCAGTCACTTTCTAAAATTCAGCAAAATGCATCTCTTAGTTAAAACTGTCTGCCCTGAAATTTCAATGTGTCATTACTGTAAGTGCAGTTGTGGATAGTGACAGAAAAGGAAGGGAGGGTTAAAATAGAAGAGGCAGCTGAAAACTCATCAGTAGCTATAGTATAAACAGATTTTAGAGAGTTCATACAGACTAAAGTAAAACAGAGTTACTGTTGTTAGCAATCCTCTTTAGACATAGACATGAGATAGTAGGTATGGAATATAACTTCCTGAGAGACCCAGTGAACCTAAAAAAAAAAAAAAAAAGAAGAAGAAGAGAGAGCAGAAAAGAAATTAGAGCTTGAGGCTTTATAGGAAAAATGTTACTGGAGGGGGTATAATAGGTCAGAGAAGATTGCTGATTATAATAGGAAGCAATCCAAGAAAAATAAATTTAAAAACTACTGCAGACAAGTATTATTAAAAGATTACCATGGTTTGAAAGCTGGTTGAAGACATTAATGGGATCCACAGAATATTTTGCTGAATAACCTGAAACTGAAAAAGTGAAAATCATGCACCATCCATGTTTCCCACAAGGGGCATGTGGAATTTCTTGGGTAAAAATTTACAAAAGATGAAGGAAAGAGGGTTTTAACTCACTGTGATGCACAGAGGATGTATGCTTGGTTTACTTTTCAGTAAGGCTGGCTGATAGAAGGAAAATATTTCTGCATGCATAGAAATGTAGGGAAGGGGGTAGGAGTAAATTTGAGTGAGTTAGATTTTCAAGAACCAAAGCAATTTCTGTCCAGGCACAAAGAGACAGGAATGAAGATTGATCATGCAGCAATAGAAGCAGGAGCACAGTGCAGAAAGATAGTTATGGACGGTTAAGTGTTTCTAACTAGTTACAGATGTCTGTTGCCATGAGAGCTTATTTTAGGGCTTTTAGCACGTGATTGATTTTAATGAGATTTTTGCTGAGGCTAAATGTTAGGCATGGTGTAAGGTTTTTGCTGAATGGGGATCAAAGAAAAAGAACTCTCGTTTTATGTAAGTGTAGTGATTTTGTCATATACTTCTGACCTTCTGACCCCCCCCCCCTTTTCTTTTCTTTTTTTTTTTTTTTTTGACAGAGGTAGGAATTAGATTAGTGGGAAGACAAAAAGGGGATTGACTGGTCTGGTTTGCACTTGTACTTGTGGACGTGTGATCAGAAAGAGTTTAGTTAAGTAATTGTAGAAATAAAGAAGCAATAAAAACAAATATTGTCACAACTTAGATGAGAAGCATGAAGAAATAGGGTTGAAATGACGACAGAACAAAAAGGATAAAAGCAGTGTATGAAGAGACTTCAAATACAGAGGGATATGAAAAATGAACAAATGGTGAACAGTCTAGACATGAAGTTAGCCAAAAGTAAAGTCCAGGAAAGAGTAAAAGAGAATGAATCTCATCAAAACTGTAGGGTGTAAAACATACACCAGTGGTGACCACTGAGGTTGACAAAGTGAACAGCAGTACAGATTTTGGTACTTCCAGGGAGATACCTTGCCTTACATTCTCATGTTACTGTGAAGCTGTGTGCTGTTGCTTGCTTGCTTCAGCCAACTTCCCCCCTTGCCCTTCTTAGGTCTCTGCTCTTCACACTTCTTTCCTCATTCCTCCCTTTCCTACCTACTACTTTTTCTTACCTGCGTGCATGTGAAAGTCCTAGTAACTCACACACATATTTTCCACCCTTCATCTCATATTCCACTATAAATAACTTGGCATGAAAATGAGAACTAGAAGGTGAATAGCAGTGCAAAGACCAAGACATTTCAGCTATACTCTGTCCTATATAGATAAGCAGTTGAAATGAAGGAACACTATCTAACCAACATGAAACACCTCTGACTAACTTTTCCTCATCCTCCTTCCTTCTTTAGATCATAAGGTTCTTCTGGCAATGGGGAGTATATTTTAGTATGTTTTTACAGCAGTTAGGGCTGGAGGGCTTTCATATCATTATAGCAACATCAAGTGCTGCTGGAACATTGGTAGTATTTATGATACTGATAAGCAAAAACATATGTCAACTTTTATTTTATTTACCTAAATAAAAGAATAATGAAAAGAAACAAAGATGTATGTCAAGTTTTGTTTGTTTGTTTTATCTAAATAAAGAAAAAGAAACATCCCACCTGCCAAAATGCCAGAGATGTAAACAAGGAGAATATTTAAAACTTCCTCATTGCTACTAGGCAAAACAGTGAGGCCAGCAGCTGACATCTATTTTGAAATCCCAAGCGATTAAAAAAAAAAAAAAAAAAAAATTCACTTAGGAACGATTTAGTATTGGTACTACTTAAAGAATAAACAAACAAGTTTGACCTGTTTTTCTGTGCAAATGAACAAAAACAATGTTCACAAACTTAATAAAGCTGCAGGTATTTCTACCAGCTTCCCTGTTCCTGTATTACTCTTACTAAGAGAGAAGAGTTTATTACAAAACAACATTTCAACTCTAAGCCAAAGTGAATTACATATGCAAGATATTATAAGGTTACTAGTAACTGAGTACTGCATATAGTATAACTCTATACCTGAAATATAAACACAAAATGTAATTACACAGAATGTTTGCCAAAATACACATTTCAGTCCTGTAGGAATCTGTGTTCTTATGAACCCCAACATTATTCACCCTGTGGAGGTGACACGGACTTTTACCTCATTCTACATAAAGATAGTGAGCTAGACCTGTCAGCAATCCAGATACTGCCTGAACAATTTAAAGACAATGAAACTGCTTCCAACTTCTCATCCAAAGGTGGAGGAGAAGAGAGCTTATTGCAAATTGCCCAGATGCCCTATGGAAGGAGGGTCTGGGAGACATGCCTTCTGCCAGGAGTCCTTGTACATCCTCAAAGGTGAAGGTCAGTGAAGGCTCATATCTTGGGCAGACCTGCTGGGACAGCTGCACAACAGGCTTGCCTGAGAAGAGCTTGATTAGAAAGCAAAATAAATGACCCCCCTCTGATTCACTCTGTGGGGGTTCCTACTCTTTTAATTTATTTCCATGGACAATATACTGAGTGTAAGCACAATAGGCAGGTAATTTAGGTAATCTGAATCATCTTGCTAGGAACAGGCAAGGGCATTTCAAGTATTGATTGTAGCATCTATGTGAGACAATTAAAGCCAGTAGGCAGAATCCAGCCATAAATCTTGGGTGAACTGGAACCATTCTTCTGCCCTTGCATGAGGATATACACAGTTTTGTAATGTACCACAAGTATCTTACCATGGCATTTTCCTTTTCAATAGATAATTAGCTGCTAGTTTTCTCTGTGTTACAGATTTCCTTTAAAGAAATATTCTGCTACTGAAATCAAGATAGCAACCATCCCATCTAATAATACCCACCTTTCTGTGGGTCACTGGTAAGGTCATTGGATTGTAATGAAATATGCATTTCATTATACTTGATGAGATACATGCATTAATTTCAGAGGTAGCAGTGGACAGTTTGTGATGGCATCTATTCATTTCCTTGCTTTTAAGTGTTTGTGCTTTGTTGATAGAGAGATAGCTAACTAAATTGGTTTTTGAAATCAGGTTTTAAATATATTGCAGATGCGTTCCTTAATACTTTTCCACTCAACACTGGAAGGCTGGGAAGACAAAAGTTCTGTCTAGGTTGCTGTCAGGCACAGCACCTGCATGGTGTAAACATAGAGAGCCACAGGGTTCAAGGAGATGATATGGAAAAAAAAAAAAAAAAAAGAATAAAAATCATGCATGTTCTCTAGATAGAGACTTAATTACATGTACAGCCTATACCAGTCATGTGGGCTCATTCTGTTGGAACTCTAGAGAAGACTAGGTACCTCCAGAGAGTAATGCATACTTATCTCAGACAACTAGCTAGACAGTTAGTTTGGATTTGTTTTAATAAAAGTAGGTAAGGGCCATCCTGGCCAAAGTGTGCACTTTTCCTGGCCCTGTTTCACATAATCAGCAATGCTCCCTAAAGACTCTTAACTGACTGCATGTTATATATAAAAATAGTACTTCTAAATGTTAATAGGCCAAAAGAACTCTTTTGAGCACGTCTGCATTCATTCTTGCGTTTTGTTAGGCTCATAACCTTTTCATGTCTTCTGTTCATTTTTTAAGCTTGTGAACTACAATTTAGTCTTTTATTTTTGATTTCTACTTTCATTGTGCAGAATGGTCATGATCACAAGCACTATATAAATATGCTGGCATGGATCCAGCAAGATGGATTTCTGGGACAGGGAAGAGTAGAAGAGTGAGATAAGAAAGATTTTTTGCTTTCATGAACATCATGCCATGTGGTTCATGTTCAGGGTATATTGACAACATGTTGGTGTTCACATGCAGCTCCCTGAATTATTATCAGAGCTGCAGTAAGTACTGACTTAGGGTGCTTAGTTTCTCATAAGAAGCTTAACCTCCCAATGAAATATATATTGAGAGCTCATGTCTAAATGCTCTTGGGAATGTGGCCACACAGCACAGAGGAAAAAAAAACTGTTTGCCTTCCCTGAGTCCATGAGGAACTAAGGAAGTGTGATAAGAATTGACTTCTTTCATGGTCATGCAACAAAGTTTTGTAGTCAGGCAGAGAAATTAAACCCATTAAACTTGCAGTCCAGGGTCCATGGAAGAAGAATGTGAAAAGAGGGGGGCACATTTGATATACCCCCTGCACTTTAATCTGTTACCCACACATACATGTATGAGGTATAGTACATACTGTATGAGGTATAGTAGCATCCAACCCTCAGCTGGAGCTCCAGAGGAAACGGGTCTTCTTTAAGCCCTGCGTTATATTTGCCATTTCTATGTAGAAACCCTGGATTCTCTCAGGTGTCTGAAGTGGTATAATAGATCTATGGGCAAGCAGCTAAATCAAGTCCTAAAAATCATAAAACAATGCAGTGATGAAAATGGACTAGAGCCTTAAATATTTGATTGGCTTACTTGAAACAAATTTGAGGAATAGAGTGACCTGAATGAAACACAGCAAAATAGAATTGTTCCCAACTTACTTACCCAATGCAGCTTTATTTATTTATTATTTATTTATTTATTTATTTTTTTCAGAGAAATCTGGAAGAGAGGTTTTATATATAAAGTAGACAAATAGGCTTCGATAAATAGCACTTTTTAAATGACAAAAGGGACAAATTATGATACCTAACTTATGATACCTAATCTTTAAAACCTTTTAGAATCCTTCAGAATCCTCTAAGGTACATTTACTGACAGCTTGAAGCCATTTACTTTACCATTAGTTACTCTTAGAAACTATGATCTATATCTCTAATGCGAATTGTCTTTCCATGATGCTACTGCCTTTTGCTCAATTAGGAAATTCTTCTGAAATCTGGCTGTCTGCAGTTGCTAAACTCAAAAAAATAAAATAAAATAAAAAAGGATTCCAACTCTGCATTTTGACAGTATAACTTTCTTAACATTCCTCCAAAGGAAAAAAAAAATCCTTCTAAACTAGGATTATAGCAAGGTAGATACTTTCTTATGCAAATGTATATTTATGTACAGACATTATAATTCACATTGGAGGCTTTCTTGAACTCTAAAGCCACTTTATTTTGGATTCACAGACATATAACTGCAAAACAAAATAATCTATGAGATAAAGTTTTAAAGACTGAGTAGAGAGAATTAAGTGGATAGTAAAACTCAGCAATTTCAGTGTTTTCTAGTATGAATTTATTTTGCCTGAGGATTAATCATTTTGGAAGGTGCTGCATTTATTAGTTTTTTGTTTGTTATTTTTTCCCTACTAGGTGAGTCAAAACATGAGTGTAAGTTCATTTCCCATTTTGCATTAAAAAATCTCTTCTCTACTTGAAAGTTTTAAGTATCCTGTTTGCAAAATTCAGTTACAAAAATAATCTCGATATCCTCTGTTTCTAGAATATAACTCTTATGTAAATGTTGCCCAGAATCTACAGTAACATTTTTGGTTGTGTAGCTGAACACATGCTAAATGACCACAGTGTTCTTTACCTGACCCTAAGGTACTGGTGGTTTGTTTGGGAGCTATGACTCAGTCTGGACATGTGGCTAAGAGTTCTCTTCAGTGTTTTATTTCTTTCATGGAGTATTTTAAAGATGATAATATGCATGTTGTTTATGTTTCCACAGGCACCTTCCCTGGAGATGTGTAGGATTTCATCTGGTCAAGCCATTTGCCAAATTTTTGGGGGAGTGTGTACTTGTATGTGTGTTTATGTACATCTATGAATAAATAAAATACACTGGTAAGAAAGCCTGAGACATTTCTGTGGTTGTGATATCACCTGCATTTTTACAATTCAGTTTTATGTATTCCTGTCTCTGAAGCAGGAAGATATTACCCTTTTTTTCTCAGCTGAGGTATTATGTTGAATGTCAGCTAGCTGTCACTTCCTCCCTGTAAATATGTGTGTATTATATATATATATATTATTATTAGCGGTAGTAATTAGTTAATTGCATTGGAGGTGCTTTGATTGATATTATGATTATTAAAGGGAGATTGTCTAGAGATACAATTATTTTGGGAGTCTTGATACCTCAGAATTTTACTAGGTCTGTCAGCTCTGATCTTCAGGTAGCTGTGGTTAAGTTGGTTTCCCTTCCTGATGCACCCTGTTACTGTTACCCATGCCACTGCTAACTTCAGGTTAATCTGCTGTAACATGGCTTATACCAGTCTTTCCTGTGCAAGAAGACAGTCCAGCATCTTTTGCTGATGTACAACACAATGTTCTCCTTGTTAAACTGATACAAGTGGATGCCCTCTGTACTTCAATTTCTTTAACAGTTTCCTGTTCCTTTACAGACATCATTCAATGCAGAAATGACTTTCTGTAGAGTCTTAAATTCTGGCACATGGTACTCACTGAGTATATTCTATTTATTTTCAACATCAGAGAGCATTTTACCAGACATTATTGATGCAGAGTCCTATGAGAAACTAATTATATTAATTTTGGAGATGCTGGAGTATAAATGAAGATACAAAAAGAAATCTATCATACAATAATATAATAGACATTTTCAAGCATTTTTCATGTTATTCAGTAATTCTTCCACTGTTGAAGTTAGTGGGAGTTTTACAATGGATGCAATTTTAATATTGCTGAATGTTTTTGAAAAACTACTCCAGAAAAGAGTGTGTTTCAATATAGAGCTTTTTGGCTTAATACTGAAAACCAGTTTCAGCTGATTTCTCCAAAACAAAACACGCCTTCCTGAGGAAGAAAACAGGTCACAAACCACATATTTGAATTGGTGAGCTTGTACAATCAGCTTGTCTTGTCAAGGATAATATGTATGGATAAAATAAGTCAAAGCTAATTATATTCCACTTAGCATACTCATTTACTTCTCATAATTTATAGTACTCATTTTCCTGTTTGGTTTGAAATTATGTTGTACACATTTCTTATATGCAATGCTTTTTTTTTTTTCTTATTTGAAGATGTGGAAAAAACTACGCACAGATTTGTGTTGCATGTGATTGCATTTTTAACATATAGAACCATTACAATGTGTTTATATATATATTTTACCAAACCAAACCAGAAACCAGCTCAGTAGATCCTACTAGTGCCTGGACAGCACTGTACAAACCATGGCTAGAGATAATCCATTTAGTTCTTTTAACCCACTAAGGCCCTGCCCTGCACAAAACAAGGGCCTGAGTCTTTGTTTGCATGGTCAGCAAAGAAATATCCCCCAAAGATTCTAGGAAGTCTGGTTTTCCTTAGTCTACATTAGATATTTGCAACTGTGCATGTACCATCGCACTAGTTTGAATATTCTCGAATCAGCCAATACTTCAGTATAGTTCTCTCTCCTCTGAGCTCTGATAAAAGCTTGCGGTAAATGATTCTCCCAGAAGTGATCGCAGTTGAACTCAGACCAGGAAGCAGATCTGTCCTGCTGTGTCCCATTGCATAGTGATTAGAGCAGGACAAAGCAGATATACAGATCCTGGGAAATTGGGACCCTGCAAGGAATGTGCAGGGGTGCTTTCCTCCCTTTATCATATTACCCAAAGGAAGTGTCTCATTAGACACTGTGAGGAGGTCAAGTACTACCCTCATCTCCATTGGTAAATCATTTTTTTTGGCCTAATATATTGTCAAACTGAGTGGTTTTATTGTACAGATGTTTTACCTATTGATAAAGAGAACAACAACAACAGAACAATAGAAAATGAAGATTCAGGGATTCAGCAAACTTGGGTTCAGTTCAATAATTTTATTGCCTCTTAGAGCTTGGGACAGATGCACAGACTTCTAGTGCCAGGTATATCCCATCTGACATTTAGCTGGCTCTCCAGAAAGTTGGTAGTCTCCCACAGATTCCCTGTCACATAAGATTGATTTCTCATGTACCACAGGGTGCTTGAGTTGGACACTAGAAGTTTATATTAAGGCAACTGAATTTAGATGCCTGCACTAGAACAAATGCTCTAAGCTTCACATTCCATGGGTGGCTGATCTCATTGAGACACAGAGGAGACTAAAAAGTGATTCATCTCACCCTGAACTGAAACTGGGCACTTAAACATGGGTATTAACGCTATTTCAGATTCCCTAAGATATCTTGCGTGTGGCTATTAATGTGACGAGCAAACTGAGACACCCATGCCCCTCCAGAGAGTCACACATTGTTGTTATCCATTCTCAGTATGAGGGGTATATTCGAATTCTCAAATGACACATGATGTGGCATTTAAACAAACGAGATGTGTTTGAGATTTGCACTGACAATATCCAGAACTACTTCCTCCATATTTAGTCATCTACATGCAGGTATCTAATTTGGGGTGTTTTAAACTGCACGCTATCTCCCCAGGATAACTGATCACTTATAAGAAGATAGGAGATAAAATTTTAATTGAAAGCGTATGCCATTGGATTAGTTGGATTAATGATCTCAGAGGTCTCTTCCAACTGAAATGACTCTCTGATCCTGTAAGTATTTCTCATAGCTGGAGCAACAGCAGAAGCAAGGAGAAAATGGTGTTTAAAAACAAAAAGGTAAACATAGATTTTTAGTGAAGAAACACAGCAGCAGCAAAATATTTTATTAAAATTAAGAATACACAATTAAGGCTCTGTAGAGTCCTGAAGATTCTTTTCCATAGTCATTTATGTTACTTAAGGATTACAGTATTGAAGAAATTTCAACTTTTGATGTGAACACTTCCTTTTAAAGCTTTTGGAAGCTTTATGATTATAATGTGGTAAAACTGATCTGTTTGTGACAGCAGCTGTGCTGTGTGTGACTCAGGAAAACTTTATGAATTTGAGTTTGGAGATACTTTCATCAGAGGATGACTAATTCTTGTTTATTGCAAATTCAGAACTCCTGAAATGTGTGCTTGTCTTCATATTTGTCAACCTCAAAGTTCTCATAAATGACCTCTACTATATGTATAAATCTGCAGAATTTTCACTACTTAGTTTAATATGGGCAAATCTAAGCCACTGTTATTTAGTATAAATCCTGCCTGATTTCATTTGGTACTTTTAGTGACATAATCTCAAAAGACAATATATTTTTTTTTGTAATAAATTACTTTACAAATTTAATCTAAGCTGGTTTAGAGTTCAAATCTAGAGAGTGCCCATGTACTCCTTTAAAAAGTGGCAGGTTTAGCTATATTTTTCCAGTTGCTACTGAGGCTTATTGTTATTATTTTTATCTGAGAAAATCACAGAATCACAGAATCACAAATCTTCTTTCTTGTTCAAAAGCATTTCTAGGTACTTGTGATGAAGATTTAGTTCCTTATCCTAAAAGGTTGCAGTTATTCTAATAAATATATGTTAATGAATTAATATGATGTCTTTTATTTAGATGGAATGATTAGATGTCATTGTTTCACATCAATAAGAGCTGCAGAAACATTTGTATAGTGAGTTAATTTCCCAACATATCTAACGTTTTATTTATATAATCAGTTTTAATGGGACAAATATCACCAAAGCTCTTGTCTGCTTCTTGCACTAGGGTTAAGAATCAGGATGTTACACTTGAATGAACACTTAGTAAATCCACTATGGAATTTATCTACATTATTTTTATTTATTTACATATATATATATTCTGGAAAATTACAGCTGATAATTCAGCTAATTTAAATTTATAAAATTGGAAAAGTCATTAAGATGAAACCTTTACTCCTGAACCTGATAACGTTACATCTACTCCCATACATTTCCAGATTTAATAGGATGTGTTTACATTACTTCTGCCTATCAATCTCAGTCAGCAACTGCAAAAACAATCAACTAATTTTCAGTTATTCCTGCCAGTAAATTTTGATATTCATTCAAACCTCCTGATCTGAATTTCATTCATTTCAGATAAGGAGAAGACCCAAGACAGATCGATCCATCATAACTTGGTGAACTGACATGATTAGCTCAATGGTAGCTGACCCAGGGATTACACAGAGAAGTGGTCAAAGATTAAGCAAAGACAAAATAACTCTCATCTGAAGAAGATAAGTCATTCTGGTCTCTAAGACAAACTCTGAATTCAGGCCTGAATTCATCCCACTTAATATTAGGCGTATAATTGAGAACTTACATTTGCAGGTTACTTGCCCTAGGCACCCTTTATTTATAATGGAGATAGGAACTTCCAGGGAGTGATTCAGATCTTAGGTGGTGAGATAATGGGAGCACAACATTAAAGCACTGTCTCAGTAACCCCTTGAGATAATCAATTTTATGTATTCATTTACAATTAAAATTTCTGCTTTGAAGTTACTAGCTCTATTTATTGCCCAAGTATTCATACACTAGGGAATTTAGCTGAAAAATGATTTATGAAAAATCAACAATGCAGGAGATCCAGGCACAATATTAAGAAAATACAAATAAATTCCAAAGTAGTCAGAACAATATCTACAATAACATGACAAGAAAATAAAAAGCCAGCTCAAGAAACATAATGCCACATGAGCCGCAACTGAGTATTGAGATTCACAGAGAAGCATTGCATGGCCTATCTGTGGGCATTCCCATATTGGCACGCCTTGTCATCCACCCCAAACTACTCAGTAGTTGTAAATGATATTTTGAAGGAGAGGTTACAGACAACAATGTACTGAGAGAGAGGCAGACTTACTTTCTGTGCTTTTAATAATAATAATAATAATAACAACAACAATAATAATAAATTTCTTAATAACAATAATAATTTAATAATAATAAATAATTTTATGATTATTAATAATAAATAATTAAATCATCACGAGTATTCATATTTTATTAATGAATAATTATTAATTGATAATAATAATATATTATTATTATTATTATTATTATTATTATTATTATTATTATTATTATTATTATTATTATTATTATTATTATTATTATTATTATTATTATTTCTAACTACCAGCTATCATTTCAAGTGTTAGCTAGAACTGCCTTTATTCATTTTCTGTCAATTACAGCTAGCTTTTAGTCCAGGCAGAAAAAGAATTACAGCATGTCATCACCTTTTCCATCTTCATTTATCTCAGCACCTGTTTCTGATAGCCCTCCCTCAGTTCTAAAAGCTGGTACAGTATGCTGAGAAGGTTCTTCGGTGTTGGAGTATCATTCATTTTTGTTGTTTTTCCTGGAGGTTCTAAGCTTCCACACTTCCTCCAGCCATCTATATATCTTCCTCACCTTCCTTCAGAGTATCATCTGAAGAAGAGTTGAATAGGATGTTATTTTTCCAACAAATCTCATTATTAATATATGCATCTTAAAACGGAAGATGTGCAATCCTTATCACTTTTGCTTTTCTCTGTGAGAAAAGTATCCCGTCCTGAGGAGGTGGTGATCCAGATTTTATCTGATAACAACAATAAGACACCATAAGCACAAGCACATCATGGACAGACAGGCACTCTTTGTCTTGTGTGCATATATATATATATATATATACACATATACACACATACATTTATTAACATAAATAGATTATTCACTGTCTGTTCACTGGTTTGTAGGTGGGAGGGTCAAAAAAAAGCTCAAAGGAAGATAGTTGACTATCACTTTTAGTTTAATCCAGATTATAGTGACATCAGAAAATTTGATAAGCCTGAAGGTCTTTTCAAGAAATAAACTTTTTTTTTTTTTTTTTTTTTTTTTCCCATAATTTATAGTATCTCTTTATCATTGATCCAATTCATTAACTGTTAACTGGGGTCAAACTAAAGATTAAAGAGGAATAGTGAGTTAGAAGAGGAACAAGTAGGATTGTTCTGCCAAAAGCTGGCTAAGCAGCAGGACTCCCAGCTGAAAGAAAAGTTCAGCCTCTCTACTGAGGGTGGCTCAAACTTCTACCTTGCTTAATAAGTTTGCTACAGTAGGAGCTGGCAGCATACAGACAGAGCACATATACCTTTATAACATTATCATAGAAAACACTGTCTGCCTAGACAGCCTTTGCAAGACATTCTAGTTATTCTAGCAACCAGGATACTTCTAAAATGCCTACCAGTTAGCGGGTGACATAATGAATTCGTTGTATTTACTGGGGAATGTGATTTTCTCCCTTTGTTGAAATCAAGTTTGGTTTTCATGTGGTGGTACAAAAGAAGCAGAAGGAGTAACAGAGAAGGCAATACTGAATGAAAAGATAGTACAAAATATTCCCTCACAGATATAAAATTAATCAGAAATAAATTTGTTCTACAATGAATGAGATATGAAAAACAGAAAAGATGGGCTTCATTTGCTATTCAAATATTTCTCCTCTGCCTCTTCAACTGAGTTCCACCATTCTTCCACTGGGTTCAAACTTCTCTTGCTCTGCCTTAAAATTGCTTGCATATCTTTTCATGCATGGTCCCTTCTTTTGCTCAAAAACAACTAGTTCAAAAGTGGTTCAGAAGCAAGCCTTACACAACATGGTGTATAAATTATGAACCAGCATAGATGGACCATTTTAAGTGTAGAAGGACAAAATAGGGGAGATCTGTGCAGACACTCTCCACCACTGCATGGCTCAGGCAAGAGTAACATGTTTTCCATTCTGAGATTCCTGACATATTTAGCCTTTAGCTTGTCTAAAGCTGTACTTAGTTTGTCACAGATATTTAATGTGCCTGTGCTCAAGTAAGAGTGAATGTGTAGGCAAGAACCATTCTAAAATTAAATACTACTATTTTTAATCATTTTGCAAAACTGAATATCAAATAATTATCAATTACAGTTCTTTTCCCTATTTAAAGACAAAGCTAAACTAAGTTTAATTTGCATATCTTTAAGAATAAGTAATAACTTTAGAACACATGTTCACTGTTTTGAATGTCCAACATTTATAAAATACAGACTACACTTACAGAATCCCTGAGGATCCAGAATGAATCATTTGAGAGAGGATCTGTCTAGTTTCTCAAGTAAATTAATTTTGACTATTAGAATCCTTAGAATTAAAATGTTTGCCCAAATCCCAAACACGTGGTAAGAAAGAAATCAGGATTAAGGCATGAATGCCAGAAATTTAAGAGAACTGGCAAACTTGTAATGATGCATTTGTAAACAAAGCAGCAAAGCAAAGAGCTTGAAATGAACATTTTATTTAAGAATGGTTCTCATTTAAAAACTCATTTCCATTAGTCCTAAAACTTGACCTTTGTGGTAATAGTTGAATTTCACCTGGTTAAACTAATCACTATATTGGAAAACAAAACAATACAAAACAAAAACAAACAAACAAACATAAAAATGACTGAAAAACAAACAAACAAACAAAAAAACACCTACAAACCAAAAAAAAAACAAAAAAAACAAAAAACAACCACGCTGGCTATAATCATTACTTAATTGTTTCTTTGAAAAACATTTTGTGTGAAGCAAATATTATAAATATAGTTAAATGAAACTACAGTAATTTACTTATGAAAGCTAGAGCTGAACTTCATTATTGGCATCACACTGGCTTATTTGTTGGTGCAGACTGTTAACATTTCTTGAATTAATTTGTTCTTTGTTGACATTATCACTTTTTAGCCTTAAAGCCTAGGCAACTGGCAATATGCATATGCTTCTGTCTCATTGGTTTATAGAAGTTGTATGAGTTTGGAGTGTGGTAGATGTGACAGAGAGTTGGGTGTTACTTCTTCCATCCACTAACAGAACAAAAATGAGATGTAGCCCTAGAAAAAAATATTAAATGTTTCTAAATAAGTAGAAGGTTAAAATTGGTTTGTTACAAATGATTTGAAGGCTAAGTTTTGCTAAGAATAAGAGAATTCTGGAATCCAAATTCAGTGACACTCACACTTCTATTTGCAACTTGCTGAGAAGTGGAGTACATCACTCAAAGTCCATTTACATTAATAAAATATACATTAAAAAAAAAACTCACATCACGATAGTATTTATTAGGCCTTGTGAAAAATTCTTCTTGTTTTAGTTCACCTACAATTCTTCACCTAAATAAAAGTGCAAGTATTTCTCGGTTAGTATTAATGGGCCTCACTCAGACTCAAATATATATAGATTGAGTATCTAGGACTGGAAATATCCAGACATCCTAAAATAAATGTCTATGGAAAAGCCCTGGAGCGATCTTCCAGAAGTCATAAAACATGAGTCTAGATCTCTCATCTACCTGTGAAGGAAAGTACTGGACAACCTACCTCTTTTCAGGATCCAGGCTTCCCACATCTTTGCTTTTAAGACACTATACATAGCTTTTCATTTTAAGCAAAAAAACAAAAACAAAAACAAAAACAAAAACAAAACATCTTGTGGCAGCACCTTTTCAACATAACTAAGTAGTCTGAATACTTACCCAGTAAGCTGGAGTTTCTCTACCTTTTTGTCCAGAATGGTCATTTTCATAAAGTTATAGCACAACTTTCTTTGAGATTTTTGGAAGAAATGATGGTACTGGAACAATCCTGGGAACAAAGCCTCAAAGAGAAGGACATTAATAATTATACTGGAATAAGGTTGTTTATTGCTAACTCTGTTTGGTTCCATGAACCTTACTTCCTTGGCAGTAAAATGGCTTTACTTTAGCAGAAAATTTAAAATGTTCTCATTTTGAATTACCATGATGCAGGGCTTTGGGCCAGCAATGTGGTTTGAAACATTCATATGGTGGCTATGCCCAGAGTATAAATACAACACTTCCTTGGGATGTGCTCTGATTACAAGTAGATCAAGAGAGAGGCAGAGCCAATCACTACTGCGACTGGCTATGCTCAGATAGCCCTGTGGACTCATAAAAAGCCTTGGTAGTAATCCACCTACAGTAAAATTACAATAAAGCTTTAAACCAGAGCAACAACAGAGCACAGATGCCAGAACAGATATTCCATGCCATGCATAATGGCCCAGAAAATTTTCATGGAGGCTAAAAGTAAGGAGATCTCTATTAGGAGTCAAGGTAGATCTTAGGTTCACCTGTCTTAGATAGTGAAGCACAGGAAGCTTATGCAGAGGCTTAACTCTCAGTGCTAAATACCTGAAGTTTTGTCTCCACATATGCAAACTTAGGTGGCAAAAGGGGGAGTTTGGGTTAGGAGAGTCCTGATTTTTCAAAGGTTTTGTTTGTGTGCTCCCAAATGTTAGAGCAGTTAAGTCTTAAACATCCTAATTGAGTCGATTCTTTATCTGATATAGGCTGCTTCCACAAAGAAATGTAGCTTCACTCAAGCAGATATAACAATTTCCTATAGTTTAAGTATTATTCTGGTGGTAGTGGGAATATTCCCTAGGTAGGTTTCAGCTCACGGTTATTACCATAACACCAGCAGTCAGCAAGATGTTTGCTCTCCATAGTTAGATCTCTGAGTGTATGCTTTTCTGCATTTCAACTGGTGCTCTCATGCAAGTCAACATATCAGAAATAAGGAGAGAAGAAATTAGTCAGAATATATGTATATATATATATATGTATATTGTCTAGGTTGAAGTGTATGCAAGATTATATTTTAGAACAAAATCTTTCTTTTCTTACTTTACTAAACCAACTAGAATTCACATTACTTTTCATAACTTCCTACATCAGCAGCCAGTCATTGGATAACAATATTTGGGCTCAGAAGTCATCACAATTTCGGTGTATTATGACATGTATATGGCAAAACACTAATTTAAAGCAGGTGTCTGTCTTTCTCTCTCTCTCTTTTATTTTTTTTACTTTTATTTTTTATTTATTTTTATTCATTTTAAAATTTTTATTATTATTAATTATATTATTAATTTTTTAATTATTATTATTATTATTTTTTTCAGGCAATCTCCTCACCACAACTTAAAACAAAATGAAGGATGGATTGTGTCTTTGGGGAGGTTAAAGATGTCATAAGAACTTTTGCGCCTATATCACATGGAGACTGGAAATCTTCCTATCTCAGTGAGAGTCAGTTGTGATCTGACACCCAAAGCATTTCCAATTTCCTAGCTTGACTCAAAGGAAATGTTATACAGTCACTATAGAAATGCAGAGTAAATTCCTATGCTGCTTCCACTGATCAGCTGGCAATGAAGGAAATCTCAAAATAATTCCTAGACAGAATACAATGTTTTCCAAAGACCATCAGGATTTAATTAATTTAGATTTATTCCAAGGAAGAAACAAGATAGATAAAAAAAGGTCGTGTACAGAATTTGTATAGATATATTAGCAGACAGAAGTTACACTCCAAGATATTCCAGAAGAATTAGATTTAGAAAATGCCTTTTTTTTTTTTTTTTTTTTCTCCCAGGTTTTCTAATCATCAAGGTAGCTGAACAAATACAAAAGGAATATTTTAAATACAGGAAATAGCTCACAAAATTACCCACAATTAAGGGATGACTGCATATCAATCAAAAGATCAAAAAAAGATATGAAGACAAAGATTTCTTTAAAACAAATGTTAATTGCAACAGCAATTCCCGACTGAATATTTAATCACAATATTTTAAAGCAATTAGTACTTTGTCACAGTACTCTTAGGTCATCAAAATAAAGTAATGGGAATTCATTGTGGTATTGTGTGAATAATGTGAGCAGCTCTGAAACAGAACAATCCATTGATTTAGATATCATTCTGTTCTAATGTGGTTTTCATGCTGAAACTCCAGGCCTTGATGGATAGCCATTAACACGCATTTCTCTACCTCTGCAATATCTGAGCTTCTTAGCACTTTGTTTAAAGCACAAAGAGGGAAAAAAGGAGCCTTTTCAACAGATGGCGCCTGACATATGTATTAGACGTAACAGGTGCACGGAAGCTCTGCTAGTCAGAACAGGTTTTTCCTCCCCACTTAAGCATGGGCTGCATATGCATGTGTTTGTTTATCCCCTTATGGAGGACAAGAAAGCCATCAAGATGTCAATTGCCTGTTGTTAGATTCATACAGAGACGTGCATGTTCTGAACACAGGACATTATCACAGTTGGACACAAAAGCTTGTTGTCAATGATGCGAGAAAGAGAAACAAAGAGAATATGTTTAGCTCATCAAAAAGATTAAAGTTTCCATGTGGTTAAAGCGCATTTGGTTTGTTACTGCTAAAGCCAAAGTCAATGAACATAACAAAGCAGTAATAAAAATGTAACCTTTAGTGAAACCAGGTCAAAGATTACGATCTTTATTGAATTTTCCTTCTCATTTAAGCTCTGTATCAGAAGTTCTTTGGAGTTGAGCAATTTGAGAGCTTTTCCATTTGCAATTTTTTTTTAATTAAGGACTTAGACTGGTTATGATTTATATTACAGAAGAATAATAATTCATCTGCTATAAAAGAAAACTGAACTCAGCATATCTTTATTTTCCATACATTTTCTGCTGCCCTTTTCTGCAGGAAGAATTTTGAAGTTAGATTGCTATAAAAATTACTAAATTGATCAAAAAGTAAGATTTAATATAGGTAGCTGAGGAAATCAGAAGTTTACATTATGGATCACTGAATCTTTGCCTGGCTTCTAAAGGACATAAAACATTTGAGACTGTGCTGGTACCTTTATGACAACTTCCTTCCCAAATTGTTTTTCAGAATCTTGGCCATTTCCAAATACTTTTGACGGCAAAACATGGAGTAAATTCCAAGAATTTTCTGAAAATAAGTATCTGAAGAGGGAGGGGTAAGGCCCATGTTAGCGACTTCCCTGAACGGGTTAGCTGAATTAGTAGATGTTAGTAATGTAGTGCTTATGGAACCACTTGTTTCTGTGAAGTGCTTTTTGCTTTTTACATTTACCAGGTTCTCTGCCCTCCCCCGCCTCTATTAGAGTAAAAGAAAGATACATAGCAAATCCTGCACAATTGTGTCTCATGGAAGCAGTACATTTACCTCTTTGCTGACAGTGAAATTGCATGAATATGAACAAATACATGATCTAGCCTACAGTTTTCAGTGGATCTCTTGTCTTTCAGGACATTTTTAAGAGCTTTGCATTTACATAGAGACAAGTTTCAAGCAACTAAGACAACACTAGGATTACTTTGTTACATGACTATTAGTATCCACATATCTCTCTTTAGGCTTTAAAGTTTGCTTTGGTGTGTGAGTATCATATGAGTGAGAAGAAAATGCAAACCTCTTCTACTATTTCTTTGACAACAAATATTGTGTAAAGGTTTGAAAGAAACCATTACATTTGACTTAGTATGCAAAAGCTAATCAGACTGGCATGTTTTTTTAAAGTTACATGAATCTGTTAGAGTATATACCCTCTGTTAAAATGTTGTTCTTATTTCACCTTTAGTAAGGCTTTTTAATTTTCTGATTCTTTTTTTCCTGTTTCTAAGAAAAAAGCATCTCTAGCAACTGAGCCTCACACACATTTCCTAGTGAAGTGATCAGGGGAAGACATCACCACAAAAAGAGGTTACCGTCATAGGTAGCTAATGCCCTTGTTATATTTATTAAAAGGTTTTAAGGAGATAAAAATCCCATTTTTTCCTAATATCTAACCTGACCTTTCCCTGTCCCAGCTCCATGCCATTCCCTGTGGTCCTGTCACTGTCCCCAGAGAGCAGAGCTCAGCGCCTGCCCCTCCACTCCCCTTGTGAGAGAGCTGCAGGCTGTCATGAGGCCTCCCTTCAGTCTCCTCTTTTCCAAGCTGAACAGGCTAAGCGACCCCAGCTGCTTCTCATACATCTTGCCAACCCTGTGATGCCTGTATTCAATAGATATTTCATTTCTTCCTCTGACAATTTCCTTGCAGATGATATTACAAAACCATTTCTAAAATGCCTTCTCTAGCAGAAAGTCAGAGTCTCCCACAAAACCCCAGCTCTGAGGCAGGTTAAGGAAGGCAGCCAGCTCTCCTTAGTGCAATTTCCTAATATTCACATTTTTCTGGTGTTATTTATGTTTGCACAATGATTAGGTAGGTAGGATATTTCTCTGGAAAGAAATATCACCAGAAGCTTCAAAAAGCTTCATTTCACCAAATGCAAATAAGGAGTGTATTTTTTATATCCCAGTAGTTTGACTGAACCCTCCCTGTAGGATGCAATGGGACAATCATGACCATGGGAGGCAGTTTGAGAGTAAGGCTGGCAAGGCTAACTTTCACCTTGTGACTTTAGCATTTAACTAAGAAGAAGAATCATTGAGGTTTCATACCCATCTCCCTGCAATTGTGTGCCTTTTAGATGAAGTTTCTGCTGGATAAATCCTGAAAGCAAAGTCTAGAACCTGGTTCCTGCCTCTCATTCTCCCTCTGCAAGAAATATCTGTTTGAAATATTTGAAGCAACCTAAGGTCTGTTCTAAAGATCAGCAAATTATCACCTTGTTGAAATACTTGGCATGACTTGCTCGGTTGCAGCAGGATCACAGCTTGATTTACTCTGTAACTACAGACTGAAAGATGTGGACAGAATGGCTGCATATATGTAGTTATACTCTCATACACAGCTTTCATTCAGTGGTGACTACAATAGAGACAAGGCAACCTGTCATGTTTTTGCTGTCTTTTTTTCGCACGTTTTATCTCTGATATACATTCAAAACGCAGAAATGCTCTAGTTTCATTTGGATCCATTTGTTAATGTAATTCTATAGTCCACTGGATTTATTATTTTTATTTATTTTTATTTTTATTATTAAATCTAAGACACTTTTATTGTGTGTCAATTACAGTTCTGGGTTGAATTTAAAATCCATCTTGTCATACCAACCATTACCTTTACTTTGGATATGAGATTGAATTCTTTTGAAAAGAGTTAAAATATGACAAATGCAGCAGATCCATGTGTTATCAACATATACAGGAAATTTTGTTCACACTGCATTTTTCCAAGTTTTAACTCTGTTATGGTCTTAAATAATGTAAGAGGTGCAATGATTTCTATTACTACAAACAACAGAAGGGTACTAATATGACATCTTTCTATACAATGGCATACTATATCAGAGAGGTATAATGTTTTTATACTCATATACAATTCAGTTAATATTAGAGACTTCACATTTTCTCCCTTTCTTTCCAACTTCCCTTCAAATTGGATGCTATACAATGCAAAATGTGCTCGGTATTTTAATTCCAGTATTTGTATTGTATCTTGCAGCTAATTGTATGAGCTTCACAGTGTGGTAATTTCAAAGACAAGTGTGGAATAAGGTGAGACAATATTAAAATTTGTAAAATGTTTTTCAAGAACAGAGGTCCAGAGTGTAGTAAGTTGGAAATAGTTGCCTTCAAAACATGCAATATAGCCCAGCTGCTAAATACGGTTAGCAGAAAGAATAGGCTGATTCAATCAGATAAAAACCTTTCTTAAAACTAACAATAACAGTTTTAGCTTCTAGCTAGAATATATGCTTTTACTGGGAGATTTTAATCCTTTTTCGTCTACACTGAAATGTGTAAAACAACCAAGATTTCAGCAGGTAATAAGATCAAATAACCAGATAGGGTGATTACTTAAAAAATATACGCAAAGTAAATAGTCAGTATTGTTGCTCACTTTCCCATAGAGCTGTGAGAATATTCAATAATAACATTTCATTGTATTCATATCAGTCTTTAAATCTATGGTGCAGGAACTGCAGTCACGAACATTTGCTGACTGAAATCTGCTCCTGCACATAGCACTGGAAGGTCTCTTATACTTCATTTTCTCATTTAGCTTTGAGTGTACATGTAAATATTACTAGAGGAGCTTGGAGCAACAGTCAAAAGTTTGGAATTCTGTATATATGCAAATTGGAATAACTTTTATTCCTCTGGGGGAAGGAAAGATGGGAAAGAAAGTGATGGGGTAAGATCTGTGAATAAGTGATTACCTCTATGATGTCTCTAAAGGAGCGATCTGATGTCAACCCTTCAGCCTAGGCTTCTGACCTTTCTATTTTCCAGTCTTCTGAATATGGTGACAGGCACTTCCAGAGCATCCCTTGTGTAGGGTATTGAAGGCCAAGGACACTGTGGCAAGTGAGGGTGCCACTCATGTCAGTGGTTTGCTCCAGGCTGTCCATCAGGCAGTCATCATGACAGAAGGGGAATGAAATGCAGCATGTGTTCTGTTTATAGCTGCTGTATAAATGGTGCAAGTATGGATACAGGTGTGAACTTTTAACCCTAGGGTATGTGAGATATGGTTTTCTCCACTCACTTTAAATTGCCATTTTTTTTCTCAGTCAGTGGGAGAGAATAAAGACCCCTAATGGGATACTGTGAGCACTTCTGAATGTCCCTTGTGTCCAGAAGGCAGCCCAGGGAGCTCCAGATTATACCTTACCTCCACAGTTCTTCATGGGCAGAATGGAGTGGTGGCTTTTCACTGCTTCCAACCAAGCTGTGAGTTTCCAGGCAAAAGCCTCTACATCCCTTCCTAAACCTGAAGTCTGCAAATAGGATTCTTTCCCTTCTCTCACCATCTGTTTTTCATTTCTGTCTTTTCTAAAGAGATTATGATGACAGACGCAGAACTCTCTTTTAATTCCAGGGATTGTGATAGGTTGTACTCTGCATTCTATTTAAACCACTTTTTTTCTCATTCCACAAAGGGTAAAGAAGAGGTGATCCATAGCTAGTGATCTCTTCTTTAACAAGTTACAGCATTTATTATTTATATGGCACAAAATATATTTAAAACAAAACTAAACAAAACAAACAAAAAATCAAAATACCCAATCAATTGCAGCATATACTTAAATCTGCCTTAAATAAAAACTAGTTTCTTACATATTTCTCTATAAGGATTGGTACATGTCTGGTGCATGCTTCTGTCCAGAAATCATGTTGTTCTTAACATTAATATATTTTTTTTCCCTGTTATTACAGAAGTAGGAACGCTGAAGCATAAATTGCACTTAATTTTTATCAAATGAACAAGGGAAGCTTGAAAAATATTTAGCACTACATTATGTGGATAACTTTAGTTTTCTCACAAAACCAAGACAAAACACCTCTGGATTTCAGTAAATCAAACAACACATCACTTTTTTGCTTCTTATTCAGAAAAGCAATTTTTATTTCTAACCTTTGCTAGATATCTTATGCATTATTTGTGTATTTTAATGACTATAAGAAAAAACTACTCTTACCTGTTTAAGTAGTTGTTATAGTAATTATGATGAACAGTCAACTAGTTTTGTCTACATTTATCTCAATACATCCTTTTTTTTTTTTACTGTCACAATATGAAATGTTATCCAATCATAGCTGCAGCATTGTGTGTTCTCCCTTCCCCACCTTATTTCAGCCAACTGTTTCAAGAACAGAACTTATAATAGACCTTCAGAGCTTACTAGAAAACAGCACAGCAATAAGAGAAACAATTATGCAATCAAGGGCCACCATGTACACTTAATAATATCAACTCTATGAGACAATATATACCATTCTTTCCTTCTGTGTCATCCAATTCAGTAGAATAACACATGAAAACATAGAAACATGGACTGGTTTGGGTTGGAAGGAACCTTAAATACCATCTAGTTCCACCCCTGCCATGGGCAGGGATATCTCCCACTAGACGAGGTTGCTCAAAGCCCCATCCAACCTGGCCTTGAGTACTTCCAAGGATGGGGAATCCACAGGTTCCCTGGGCAACCTGTTCCAGTGCCTCACCCTGGGGTATGTGCCCCTGGGGTTTAGTGCCTCACCACTTTTTTAACTCACCAATTCTTTACCCCAAGTAAAGAATTTCCTCATTATATCTAATCTAATTCTCCCTCCTTTTAGTTTAAATGGATGCTCAGCCATTTGATCATCCTTGTGGCCCTCCTCTGGACTCGCTCTAATAGGTCCATATCCTTCTGATGTTGGTGGCCCCAGAGCTGAACACAGTATTCCAGGTGGGGTCTCATGAGAACAGAGTAGAGGGGGAGAATCACCTCTCTTAATCTGTTGGCCACACTTCTTTTGATGCAGCCCAGGATACGGTTGGCTTTCTGAGCTGCAAGTGCACATTGCCAGCCCATGTTTAGCTTGTCTTAAAGCAAAGGCTCTAGGTCCTTCTCCTCAGGGCTGCTCTCAATCCATTCTCCAACTAGGCTACATTTGTAATTGGGATTGCGATTGAAAAGGACTTTCTCACTTTGTTGTTTGTATTCCTGAACAACAAGCCAAGATACACTGAGCCCAAAAGGTGAAGCTGCCCTCGGTAAGGAGGACCATCTGTGCTGAACCTCAGTAATTCCCTGACATACTGAGTGGATAGATTCAGACTGTGAGGGTGGGTTAATGGAAGGATACAACTTGCCTCTATCTGTGCTATACAGACGCCATTGGTACTTCATCACTTTCTTGACGTGTTTTGACAAATTTGACTTTGAACTGTAGTTCTAGTCTTGAAAAGTGGTTCCATGGAAATAGCATCATAATGCTCCACATTTATTGTCCTTGAATTGGTTTCAAATTGAAAGCGTTTATTTTAACAGGGAGAAAAACAAGACTTTTTTCAAATTTGAGTCCTGAAAACTCAATAGCATAAGACAAATCAGATAACATTTTTTTTTTTCCCAATAAGAACTGTAAAAAAACATTATATCTTTTGTTCAAACTATTCCTTTGTCTTAATGAAATTGCATTCACATAACCACTTGGTCTCTCAATGAAAACAGGGCAAATAGCTTATGATTGCCCAGGTAGTAACAAGTCAGCTGTTTCAGAAGGGTTAATGCTTCAGGACCAGTAGGGATAAAATGTTTTAGACACTTCTTTTATTCACTGAAAGGAGCAGAAGTAACATTGCATGCACATGGGGAGAAGATGTGTTGGTTTTACTGTTCTGAATAGAACTGCTCTTTAAAATACACACTGGGCAAAAACTGCTTTTGAGAAGTCCGTTTTGCACATGGAATAGAATTTCTTTAATGGGAGTTTTGAGTCTTGAACAGGTGAAATCTGAATTAGTCAGGCCTGATAATACTTCCAATTTGATTTTAATGTATACTTTGTAAAGTTTCTTATAGATCTAGCTGCTCAAAAAAAAAAAAAAAAAGAATAAAAAAGCCATTGACTGTCTGAAAAAATTAAATAATGAAGCTCACAGTCTAACACAGCAAAACCTAAAGATGTATCAGAGTATCAGAAATGTCCCCTGTGGGACTAGAGGAAGATAATGAGATGCATTTTTCCTTTTAAACTGCATGACTTCTGAAGTATTCTATGAATTTGGGGACCTCCCTCATAACTTCTACTATTTAGGACTAACATTATTGCTTGTGAGCACAGGGGAAGTGGACAGTTTTGACAGGGCAAAGAAGGTTCCCAGGAAGGCCAAGCTGTGGATGAAACGATGAAACAGCTGTTGGCACAATACCCTAGGCTGAAGTCATGCCTATTTTCTTGGCATGATTTGCAAAAGACACCAAAAGGCTCTAATATTCTACTTTGTTAGAGTACAGTTATTAACCCTGAAAAAAAATAATGCTATGCCAGAAAAATCAGGTATGCTCAGTGAGACGTTAAACAAAACACTTAAAAAAATATATTAAAAAAATCACCCAGACACTATGTTCTCTGTGTACTAGTCATTTTTTTCACGCTTTCCTTTCTAAAACTTTTCAGTAGTTTTTGGGTTGAAGTAACCCCTGACTGTTCCTTTTGGGCTCCAGAAAAGTCTTCTTTCTGTCTTAAGTCTTGGTTAGTGTTTGCTCTCAATTAAAGAAGGTTCCCCAGGCACTTACTGAGACAGTTTTGCTGTGCTCAGGCTCTCTGCTTCTGTCCAGAAGATGCTGTGTGGCAACAGTGTAAGCAGTAAACCTGCTTCCCAGCTTGCTAGCCATACCCTCTTAAATAACAATTTTCTTGCACGGTAGTCCATCTTAACTATACATCTTAACTATATCATACAATACAATGAAACAGTGGGCACTGTTGCAATATTTTTTCCCATGATTAAAATATCACCTGAAGGGATGTTCACTCTCTGCGATGAATATTTTGAATACAAAACAGTTTACACTCAGAAGAGGTGCCATGTTAACATTTGTGCATCTCTACAACTGTCCTTGCCACTTTTTCAGACCTCATGCCTCAGTATACTTGATCTAGTATTAAGTAAAGAATAATATGTATTAGTGCCTAATGCTTCAAAGTACCTATTATTATTAAAACAAAAAATGTATGTATTTATGCTTTTTGATATAAATTGTTATAATGTGAGTTATTATACTAATCATTATGTAAATTATATGCACCTTGCAGTGATTGCTATCAAAATGAAAGTTAAGAGCACATTAACGTCCTATTAGTAATATATTAGATGATAATGTGCATTAATCCTGAGAGTTATGGAATTCTTTGCATTAAAAAAAAATAAAGAAAAATTTGTCTGCTAGAACCTTTAGAAAAGTATATGAGATAATATTTTATTTGTTTTGATTATTATTACCTATATGATTTACTTTCAAATTAATTCCAGAGCACATGGTCATTGGGAATACTTACTATCTACTGCAGAATAACCTATATAATGGCCATCAGTATATGATGAAACTCAACCGTGAAGTTCATATCTTCACCTGCTTCTAATTTTTTCCAATGTTAAATTCAGGTTTTTGGTGAGGGAACTGACAATGTTTCAAACTAAGATACTTTTATTTCTCTTAATGCTCACTGACTTCAAATCTGGTGTTTCAAACTCATTTCCAGTTTGCAAGCTAAAATTAAATGCAAATGGCTTCTGTGATTTAAATTTCTGATAATCATATCTGTATAGCTATATAAAATGTCTGGTGTTCTGCAATAAAGCATTTATGCCACAGCCATGAATACAAGATGTCTCCCAGTTTGCAGACAATTATTAATCAATGTTGGTCTTAATTAATACAATCTAGACAATTTTAATTTGCTTGCAAAAACAGCTTTTCAAAATGAAAGATGCTCCCTTTCAAAGTTTTGCTTAAAAAGCAGGTAAGTGAAGAAGTCTCATGTATATATACATTTTTTTTCAATGCTAAGTGAAGATGACATCATTTCCCTATTTCCAGTTTAGAAACCTTTTGTTCATGAGGGAAACTATATTGTAGATGCACTGTATATCCAAACACTTTCTAAGTGACATTATTTTGCGTTTCACACTGTAGGCATACTACAAAAAAATAAACATAGAATCCTAATTACTATTCCACTGCACTTCCCTACACTAATCCCTATTATTGCCTCTGGCTCTATTCTTCACTAATAATTTATTCAAGTGTAGTAATAAGACCCTAATTGAGTCATTGCTCATCTGACATAAATAAAACTGCTACTCATGTTTGTTTTCTGATCCATCAGCTACACTGTCATCACTACTTGGTTTTAATTTTATCCTATTCTACTTTTGTCAAGCTTAGGCATGGTTAGCACCTGAGCATTTTACTTATGAAGTATAAATCTTTTCTTAAAACTGTTTTGCTGAACTACAGATTCAAATGGTGCCATTTTCATTCTTAGTAATCGTTCAAGGTTTACAGAATTGTAGGAAATAATGCCAGCATGAAGTGTGACAGATTTTTCTAAGACAAGTCACCCATACCTGTCCTGTCATGCTGGACAGATTCCTGTCTAAAACAAGCCCTCAAAAACTGCCAGCAATGGAAAGTTCACAGGATTGATTCCTTGGTGAATCAATCCCTTGAGTAGAAAATCTTTCTGAAAACTAACCTAAATCTCTCTTGTCACCAATTGTCACAATTACTGTTTGTTCTTTTCTCACAGATACGGAAAGCAGACTACTACTTAGCTAGCAAAATTCTCACAAATTCAATGAATATGATTCTACATTTGCTTACTTTTCTGTTGTAGAACAAATAGGAAGAGTTTATTCAACTTTCCTTAGAAGTTTTATTTTTGGACCTCATTCTTGATCTGTTCTGGACCTCCTCTCAAATTAATGCATGACTTTCTAGAAGAATGGTGCCCAAAATTGAACATATGATTTGAGCTGCATCCTACCTATGCTGCTTGAAAGTTTACCTTCTGTATCATCTGTATAAATTATTATCTCCCTCTCTCTCTCTCTCTCTTTTTGCATGTCCCAGATTGACTTTTACGTTTTACCTTATTTGCAAAAATACAGTGTTCATTCCAGTTTTCAGAGTTACCAGTTACTTTTCCTGGACAACAGCTATTTCACCCTTTTCTCAAAGTCTACACGGAGTTGACTGCTCTTCCTAAGCATGGAACTTTGCACTTGTCTTTACACTTGGCTTTCATGTCTTTTCTTCAGATGGTGCCCTCATTCCTTCAGTGAACAGTGCATTCTAATTCCAGAATTTACATGTCCAGCCAGACATGTATGCACAGAGAAGCTTAATCAAGACTAATGCAAGTAGAAGGTGAAAAGGGGGAAGGTTTCTTTTCCATTAAGTAAATTAGCAAGACCATATATCCATTGAAATAGAAAATCAGAAGTAACAATAACAAATAATCTATCCTAAACATGTTTTCTTTATTCCAAAGGAATGCTTTCTTGGAGAGGAGGAAAAGGAAAAATTTAAAAAAATAAATTAAAAAATACAGGAAGACTAGCATCAGAAACCTGTTATCCTTCAAACAACACCAAAAAGTGAAGTGAGAAATCCTGTGAAAGCTATTCCACCTGTGAATAACACGTAGCTCTGAGAGTCTCTGTCTGAAAAAAAATATTCTCTTTTAATTCATTTCCAGACTTCAGCAAGTCAGATGTAGCAAGAAGAGGTCCAAGATAGGAGGGGGGATTCTGACAGGACATGTTGTTTTCATTCTGTAATGTATTAACTTTGGAGATGACATTTTGGTACTGCTGAAAGCCAAGGGAGATTTGCAATATATTTCAGCAGAAACAAAGAGCCTGAATTGTGTGTCAGGCAGCCATGTGCCCTGTTGACCCTCCTAAACTGCCTCTCCTGTACCTCTTCTGTACATTAGAAACGAAAGACACAGCCAGTCCTATGATGCAAACTGGTAAACTTGCCATGAGGCAAGCCGGTTTGGGGGATTTTTAATCTTCAGCACCTGAAGTACAGGTCTCTCACATTTGATCTGACTGGTTATATTTTAAAATGATGTTGTATACTATTTGTTACTTATTTAGGTTGGTTAGAGCACTGTTTAGACTGAAGCATAAATGAAGCTTACAAGCAATTCAAAGGGTAAAATACATTGACATATAGACTGAAGTATTCTGAATTCCTACAAGTGATTTATGGACAACAGATAAGACAATATTCTTTAAATAAATTGTAGCAAATCATTTGTGCACAGAGAAAATATTCAGCAATGCCAGCATCTTTCAGTAACAATAACTGTTATACTAAACATATGCTGTGTTACTTTTCCTCACATTTAATTGTGAGTTAAATGACTAAGAAAAAAAATAAGGATTAATGTTGATACTTCTATGTGTTATATTAAAATATCTATCTGTCATTATATTCCACCTGTGCAGGTATGTGCAAAATTCAGATCTATTCAGAAGGTAAAAGTATTTAATTAATATGTATCAATTAAATAATTAATTAATATGTATCAAAATGTATCAATTAATAAATTGATAGCTTCATGTCAAATTAAGTTACAGAAGTCTCTAATGCTGTATAACATCTTACAAGTAATGAACTGCATCACAATTCCTAATGTGATCCTGACTGATTCAAAATCTTGGCTCCTTCCTAGCAATTTTGAAATGTCTATTTAGCAAAAGATTCATAGTCTGGTGATATTTATCCTTAGAGAAACATGATATGGGTTAATAGAATTTATTGCATATAGCTGTTATGGGTTAGACTTCAGGGTATTTGCTTCAGCTTATGTATGATTTAAGATGTGGTGTTAGTGGACTTGCTAGTCAGCAAGATAGGGTGATGGTATTAAAAGAATAATGGATGGCATTTAGTACACATTTTCATTTTGTTAGTTCTATGTTCTGTTAAAGCAAGCATGGAAAACTGCCTTTATGCTAATGTTGCCCTGTATCAACTAAACTTTAATTGCTGCATTATTCAAAACAGAATTCTGTCAATTACTTTGACAAAGTAAAGAAATAATTGGCTTATTAATGTTTTTCAACACAGTTTTCTTGTTACTGATGCTACAGTAAATTATACCAGTTATTATTAATACTGAGTTTAACATAGGTGATGATTTGTTCAATATCCACATGAAAATGAGCAACCTATTCTTATTTTTCCACAAAGAAATACATTTACTTAAAGGCAGTGTACTGAATAAAATTACATATGAATTTGCACAATGTGTCCTAAGAAATCAGAGGGCTCCCACCCAAAGTCTAATTCCACTGAAGTCCTCTAAATCAGTGTGGGGGGCTTGGAAGGGGTTAGTGTGTTGCAAGAGAGAGTTCACTGTGATTTCCCTCTATTCTTCATTGCATTTTTCTTCTGTTCAATTTCCTCTTCATATCCTCTTACACTAAGTTCTTACATTTTTCTGCCTCATTCTTTTGTAGCTTGGCGAGAATTGTTTTAATAGGCCTCTTCTTTGAGCTTGTCCCCAGGGAGAACAAATGCGTTTGCATAGGACTTGTTCCCCTGTTATAGACCATAGTCATTGCTGGGACCACATTGGTTAGCTGGTTCAGTCCCAGAATGAGATTTCTCTGGAAAACATTCACATTTCCATTCAGACAGTCTTTTACAAAACTACTCCTTCTATCTTCCTCATACTCCCATTTTCAGTCATTTTTTTCAGTGCCATCCGGTGTGCATGAATGAGCCTTTCTCCTTTTTGCTTTGCAAATCCTTCAAAACTCTCCTAACACATTTTTTCCCCAACTTCCACCAAGTTGCTGTGAGATTTTCACATGATTTCAATGCAAAACAGTATGCCGCTCATGCTGCTCTTGGACTGTATTGCATGCTTCCTAGAGCACAGACAAATTGCATACTTTCTAGAAGTACTTTGTTTCATGTTTTATTGTGTTTACAAGCCCATTCCACAAAATGCTGGACTTTATCATTGTACCGGAGTGTTCTTTCCCTTCTCTCTGTGTTTAGGGTTTTGCAAGCTCTCTAGTGGGGCATGCTGGAACAAATTGGCAAATTAAGTTGTAAGTTCCAAAGACGGAATGCTTTTCAGGATTTTGGGGAAAAATAAATAAAATACCAGACTAAATATTGACCTAATAATGAAAATGTTTTAAAAGATCATTAAAATCACCTACCATCCTATGGGTCTTGATAGCGGTGAATGTCTCTACATGTATATCTTGAAATTGTGTGGGTGCTGTCCAAGACAGAGCAAATCATCATTTGCATTTGGAATCAGTTAAATTGGCTGATATAAATTAAAAAAAATAAATAATAACATAATAATAATAATAATAATAATAATAATAATAATAATAATAATAATAATAATAATAATAATAATAATAATAATAATAAGCTTAATTAACACTCTTCTTCTGGGAAAAGATATATATTTATATATATATATACAGGTGGAGCAAGTAGGCAAGTAGTAACTAGTGACATTTCTGTATACTAGAATCAGAGCATTTCCATGAAGAAACTGATAAATGTGAGAATCTCTGTCTTTGAGATTGTCAACATAGTTATTGAAAACGAAGCTTGCATTTAACATCTATCAACAAATTAAGTATATTAAGAAAAAAATTGGGTAATTTAACCTGCAACTGGAATATGTCAGGCTGATGCACAGTGCCACGTTCCACCACCTTTTCCTTTCTCATCAGCTGTTTTATCTTAAAATAAAACAAAAAACAACCAAAACTATAATAGCACAAAAGATAGGAGCTGGTGTGGAAACAGGGATCAAAACCTGGCTGTTTCCCATGCCTGAAGAACATCCAGATTGTTGACAACCCTACGTCCCATTACAGTTGAATCATTTCCCATATTGTGGCAGGTCTGGTAGGATATGAAAAGACATAAACATTCACACTTTCAGCATATAAGAAAAACCTATAAATAAAAGAACTTAAGAAAAAAAGCATCTGGTAAACACCTTACAGGGTAAAAGGGTTCTCATACTTATCTGTCTTTAACTACTAATAAAGACAGGATACTGAGCCAAATAGACTTCTGAACTGATCAAGCATGAATATTACTGTATTCCCCTGTATTTTTTGATAATTGCCACATGCTGGTGCTCAACAAAGGAATATAATAGAGTGACAGTGATAATAAGAGGTTTCAGTTGTACTTCTGGTGTTTTATGCATATTCTAAAGCCTAGAAGTAGCATTAGTCTGATTTTAAAATTTAGGCTAAGTTAGGGCTTTCATTTCCTCATTTGGATGCTTGTATCAAGAGAGAACAGTAACTGGGAAAGTAATGCATAGGTAATGCTTCAGGTAATGCATATGCCAAATGAAATAGAAAGAACAAATTATTTTAATACTTCTGTTTGCTGGACAATCCAAGCATTGTAAGGCATTCTCCTGATACTGACATGATTTTTCCTATTTATGTTAGGAAGACTGAAACAGAGACTGAAGTGTACCTGTGTGACATAATTTTGTAATATTGCAGTGTGCACTGCTGGAATGAGGGGGAAAAAAAAAAAAAAAAAAAAAAAGCACAACTGAATTCAGAGGTCCCTTGTCATTATTTTTCATTACCTGTATTCCTACATAAAATCATTAAAATGGTTCATCACTGGGAAATGGGCAATTTTTTGTTAAAATAGAATATTGTAATAATGAAAGGCATATCAATTGTGTTAGAAGTTAACAAGCAATTTGCCAGATGTCTGCAATGATAACACTTCATGAGCAGGGAGTTCATCTCAGTGGTGTGATACCAATATTAGTATTAATATCAGGTTTAGTATGATGGATAATTTGTATCTATTAGTCAAAAAGAAGCTGTATATTTTGTGAATTATTATTATCAGGCACAATTTTACTTCTAAATTAAATTGTTTAATTTAAAACTGTATATAGTTTTTGAGGAACATAATTGAGTAGATATTTAATTTGATTTACAGGAGACTCCTACACCGTTAAAACTTCAAGGTTTCACTCAGAAAATATTAGCATTTCCACACAGGTCTCCAGAAGTGCAAAGAGGCATAACAGAAACTAGTTGCCACAGGAGTATATCAATAGCATAACTGGTGAGAGTTCAGGGATATGATCTGAAAAAAAAAAAAAAATTAAATCTTTAAAAAGGGGAAATCATATACATTTCACATAACATTCCCCAAACAATCCATATTCTAGATTTTAACAAATGCAGTATAGAAAAAGAGAAATGCACAATAGCTATAATAAAGAGAGTTGTTATTCAACATGAGAAGTATTAGAAATGCTATGGAAACACTGTGATAAAGCCAGTGAAGAAGAAAGCAGTCACGGAGAGGGGGCAGAAATTGCTGATGGTACAGGTGGGACTACAGGTCAGCCTTGACCAAAGAAGTTAGTATATTATTTATCCCTGAAGCCTGGAAATGTGTATCCTAAAACATGCTACAAAATCTCAGATGAAGAATATTTAGCTCATTAGAAAACAGACTGGGAATGGAAATTAAAAATATCAGTCCTGAGTGATCCCTTTTTACAGAAGTAGGACAGAAATGAAGCACAGGATGTTTCATTCTGTCCTCCTCTATTAAAAGAGTCATAGAAGAAATCAAGACTTTTGAAAGGTAATGTCCAGAGTGCATGGAAACAATCAGGAGTTTCTTAATGAGATATGATAGCAGTAATCATGCCCTCCTCGTTACAAGTTCCCTTACATCACTCTGTGAGGGAATGATTTTATGCTGAAGCTTGTTTTCCATGATTCCTCCTCATGTTGGAACCAATTTGCTAAATATCAGGCTCTCACTGGATCTTGCTTTGTAGCTATGTTCAACTTGTGATGTCAATATGAGATATGTCAGTAAAATAAAGAAAATTTAATTATGTTCCTTGTATTTTACACCATGTATATATCTGAGGACAGCCATGGAATGTGAAATAAAATTGAAAATTCCTGCTCTGCTGGATGGGTGACGGGAAATAGATGGCTATTTGGTACTTCCTTTGCAAAAGTGTGCTAAATCTGTGAGCAATAGTAGATCACATGCCATAGATGATGCTTCTCTTCTCGCACTTAGTGTGGGGTAGAATGCATTTAATTGGCTCACCTCTAAAGCAACATGGCCTGTATTGCATTATAAAGAAATCATGTTAATGACAAATTACTGAGAAAGAGTGCTTTGAAAATTTCTTCCAGAGGAATCAGTGTGGTTAACTGTTGCAGAAGGTGCTTTGGAAGCACATCTGTGAAGGTATGCCAATCACAGAATTGCTAGATGTTAGTCAAGATTTCTGTAACCAACAGTAGAAAATAGGAATATGTCATCATCACTAGCCATATGATTTTAACATAGGACAAATGTAAATTAATAGTAGTTCTCCTACGGCTTTTCATTCTTTCCCTTATCTTTCCCTTGGCACTAGTCAGCGCATCTTCCTTTCTATATTGTATTTAGCACAGAACTACTGAGGCTTGAAGCTATCAGCCTCTCTTCTCTTCTTCCAGGCTGAAGAAGCCTGAAGCTTTCTTCCTCCCATGAGGATCATGGAGGCCTAAAGTATTTCACTGGATGTCTTCTTATTGCACAGGCCACTGCCTTTTCCCTCCAGGTAGCCTAAAGGGAACCTACATGCAACTTGATGTCCTGAAGATAAAGGAGTGTTCATACTATTCAAAATTTTCTGTTACAAAGCAAAGCATTTTAGCAAGCATAGTGGGACAAAGAAGGAAAAAACTCTTGAGGAGAAAAAAAAATAATAATCCACCAGAAATAAAAATGGGTACTCTTCTTAGAGACAAAGAAAGAGAAGCTTTTTCTATGAGACCCCACCATCTTAAAATCTTAGTTCTTGGTGATTTTCCCTTTTCCCTTCCCTTCCCTTCCCTTCCCTTCCCTTCCCTTCCCTTCCCTTCCCTTCCCTTCCCTTCCCTTCCCTTCCCTTCCCTTCCCTTCCCTTCCCTTCCCTTCCCTTCCCTTCCCTTCCCTTCCCTTCCCTTCCCTTCCCTTCCCTTCCCTTCCCTTCCCTTCCCTTCCCTTCCCTTCCCTTCCCTTCCCTTCCCTTCCCGCTTCATTCCAATTTATTTTCAAGATGCAGCATCCTCTGAGGAAACAATTCTGAGATTGCATATACTTTGTAAAGCCAATGGATTGATTTCAGATGACAGTTACTGAATGAAGTGATTGCCTAAAAGTGAGACAAGCAAAAGGGCCTAGCTTTCCTCCTGTTGTCTCCTTTCTAAATATTTCTGTTTGTTGATATTACAGACTTAGATGCAACAGGTCAGCTAATTGAGAAGGTCTAAATACCATCCTGTCATGAGAAGAAAGCACATCCTCTTGAGTTGCAGGAGATCACACTCATAAACCAAAACTTCAGCGAAGAATACAATCCTGAAGATCACCAGGGAAAATAGAAGAAAGTCACATATTAGAAGAAAGAGAAGCCTGTTTTCATCAGGCTTTAATTTTGCTAAAAGACATTCACACAATAATACAGTTGAAATTGCATTTGTTACGCAACCTTGTTAGTTTTCATGGAAAAACTCAATGGTTCAGTCTGGATTAGATCTTTGGAGATTATCTAGTACAAGCCCCCTGCTCAAAGCAGGATCTCCCAGAGCAGGCTGCTCAGGACTGTGACTAGTCAGTAACTGAATATCTTAAAGGGTGGATAGTCCACCACTTCTCTGAGCAACATGTTCCAGTGTTCAACCACCCTTTGGTGGCACATTGTTGGCTCATGGTCAACTTAGTGTCCACGAGGAGTCTCAGGGTTTTTTCCTCAAAGTTCCTTTAAAGCCTTCCTACTCCAAGTCTGTGCTGAGGTGTGCAGTTGCTTCTTTCCAGATTCTGCAGATCCTTTTGTTGAGTATCACAAGGTTCCAGTCAGCCCACTTCTTCAACCCCTCGATGTCCCTGTAGATGGCACTATGACTGTCTGGTGTATCGGCCACAGCTCCCAGTTTTATGTCATCAGAACACTTTCTGGTGTACCCATTATCCAGTTGTTAATGAACATATTAAATAGGATTGACCCCTGTATCAAATTCTGTGGCACATTTTGTGTAAAGGAAATCAGCTTAAAAACTGTAGGATCTTCAGTTAAGCTGGCCTATAGATAGAGGTTTGTCATAAAATACTGCAAGACTATACTAAAGAATAATAATTCTGCTCAGTATCAAAGTTTCCTTGTTCAATCCTTTTTTTTTTTTTTTTTTTTTTTTTTTTTTCCCCCCGCTGGAATTAAATGTTTCACACTAAAATTCTGTCTATCTGTTCTTCAGGAGGGCATTTGCCTTTTTTCTTGGGTTGAGGAGTAGAGTGGGGAAAGAACATCAATATGAAGTTTTACCACTACATAGTTATTTTAAAAGGGGTTTTATCTGGACATTTTGTGATTTACTTTTATTTTTATTTTTTTTTTGTGTGTTGGTTTACAATAGAGTTACACATAAAGAAATACAGAACTTTCAAGCACTGAGTCAGGGTGATGTTCTGAATAACACCAGTTTTTTTTTCGGAAAATGTTTGCAGAATTGATTTTTATTAGAGTGTGAAAGGGAAACAAATGCTAAAAGCTCAAAATTTGTAGTGAAATTGAAGTTTTATTATCTGGTCAGTTCTATAATGGGAAAAGATTCTTTGAAAAAGCTCCTTGATTACATATCACCAATAAGTAATTGTGGGCATTGCTTTAGTCAAAGGAAGCCTCTTTCTGAAGGCCAGCAATAAAATGTTGAGATTTAGAGAGAAAAATTATTCAAAAAAAAAAAAAAAAAAGAGCCATCTTTATCTGAAGAGTCACAGTCTACTGAAAGGGTCATTTCAATTTCAGGTTACTCTTATTTCACGAAGATCACAATCTCTTTAATCAAAATTGAACACTGCAGCAAGTCAAGTTTCATTTTTATTTTTCCATGTAAACATATTGAAAATATGTCACTATAAACAATTGCAAGACAAAACCACCCATACAAACCCTATTTTGTTTCTACTGTGAAAAACATCTATCCTTAAGTCAGAATTTGTAGTAAACATCTCTTACATTTAGTGCCAGTCTTCACAACATACTTGAAATAACTTGTAGAAGCTAATGATCAGCGGTTTCCATAAGCAATCATTTTAACATAAATCAGTAGGTTAAAAAAAAGGGTCAGAATCAGGGTGGTTATTACTGTAGCATGATTTTAAATTTGGTGATTGATGAGGATTGTCTTATTTAAAATATTTAGCTATCTCCAGGTATCTCAGGTGTGCCAAACGTACCTCAAATTTCTTGCAAGACCAAATTTTGATATCTTTCCTGAGGTCTGCTGCTTCCAATATTGTAATTGCTTCCAATCAACTTCTAATTATAAAATCAGTCAAGAAGCAATAAACTAATGTATGACTTAACCTAACTTTGGGACTCTTTAACTGACACATTCTAAAACTAAGTACTGAATTAATTTAGTGCCATCACATATGATTCCCAGGAAATTTGTTACACTGTTGCCTATAGATTTTTTCTGCTTAAACATACAACAGTCACTATACATCCAATAGTACAGTAGTTGTTTCTCATTTCATTGTCAACAGGCTTTCTCAGCAGCTTAGCAAACTACCAATAAGTTTGTCTACTCTGATCATTATGCTCTTTGTTGGCACATCAATAACAGTAGATATTTACTGCACTCTTTCCAATTGCTTAAGCTTTCAGGCCCAGTTTTGCAGGCGTTTTATAGTGCATATTATGTAGAAGTGTAAGAGTAAAACTTCCCATTTTAGTAAATATTGGCAGCACTGACTTGTAGTTTTCTCTGTCAGAAACATTAAGTTCAGCTGTATGTTTGTCAAAGGCACAATATTTTGAAACATATTTGCAAAGATAAGAGTCAATATTTTCTTCCTAGTGTCATCTATTCCATCCATGTGAGGAAACAGAGTGTAACATTTCACAGCTGAAAGAGAAGCAATGCCACCTAATAGAAAATAAGCAACTTAATGTGCTGTGCAGTACAATTTTCAATGTTAAGTGTGATCTAAAAGAATATGGAGGAGGAAGTGAGGAATGCTGAAATGAATGGTAGCCAAGCCTTTTAAAGAGAAATGCCTTTATCTGAACAACTAAATTCATAAGTGGGTTGCTCCATAAACAATATGAACTTCCCTTCCCTTCCCTTCCCTTCCCTTCCCTTCCCTTCCCTTCCCTTCCCTTCCCTTCCCTTCCCTTCCCTTCCCTTCCCTTCCCTTCCCTTCCCTTCCCTTCCCTTCCCTTCCCTTCCCTTCCCTTCCCTTCCCTTCCCTTCCCTTCCCTTCCCTTCCCTTCCCTTCCCTTCCCTTCCCTTCCCTTCCCTTCCCTTCCCTTCCCTTCCCTTCCCTTCCCTTCCCTTCCCTTCCCTTCCCCACTTTGCCTTGTATTGCCCATATGGGCAGTGAACCTTCCATAAAATTGTTTTAATGTTAATTAAAACAATTAATTTTAATGTTAATTGTTTTTATTTTAATTATGAGAGACGCATTTCTTTGTCTCCTCTTTGGCTGGAAAGCAATGACCACTCCAATATAATGACTGCTGGAAAAGGTACATTTCCTTTTTTTTTTTTAAAGTGAGGTCTACACATCAGTTTCTAAAAAATATTCAGGAACAATGCATTTTACTTTGTTGATAGGTGTCTTTTAGGATATGGTGCAGAGATACAGATTCATTTCATACTAATCCCCCCAAAACTTTTGGATTCTAAAATATTTTGACTACTGTTTACCTAAGGGGAGGTAATAAAAATTGGGAAAGATGTATCTTTCCAAGTAAACTGTCTTAGCAGAAGATAATTTGTTGCCCCAAACAGAAAAAAATATAAATAAAATTGAAGGCAGAAATAGGAAGAAAATATCTGACTCCTCCAGATTTTCAGCAGAAACTCTCTGTACCTTTGAAAAGCAGCTCATGCAAAGTTAACTGTGTCTAAGATTACTTAAAGGAGATGCCCATAATTTAAACCACCAAATGTTTATCTGTAATTTTTCACAGCTCAGAATCTCCAGTTGTGCAAGCAAGCTGTGCATAAATAAATCTGGCTATGGCCCTAGGGAGTGGAGTATGGAATGGCAAGTAGGCTTATAAAGCCAGTATTCACCAGTGGTGAAGCTGGTTGTCTTTGTTTAAAAATTCTCTGCTCTGCTCAAACTCAGTAATGTCAATTAGATGTTATTTGTCAGTGCAGAGTGAACAGTTATAATTGCATTATTGCTGTTTCCTCAATTTCCTTTCTAAGTAATAATTTTGGCAACTGTGTGGGGAAATGTTTTTTTTGCAGACTTGAAAACACCGTTACAGATGAAAGCATCTTGCATTTATTCCAGCGGTGACAGTAAGAAAAAGATGGCTTGCTTCCAAACAATTTGCCAAACGCAACACATTTGATTTGTCCCATCTTTTTCTCTTTTCCCCTCTTCTTTTTCTAATCACAGCACTTCATCCCTGCAGCCTCTTCCACCTAATGTTGTTGGATGATCTTTGTCAGCAATGCTTTGTGAGATAAGAGTCTGTGAGCCTGCCTTTTGCACAATTGCTCAGGCATGCTTTTTTAAAAACACCATTCCACTTTTTAGCTACCTTATATTCACTTTTTAAATCAATTTTGGACTGATTCTCAGGAATCCCTGGTCTCCAAAGTACTGATGAATACACTTAATGTTACTCTCCCAAGATTTGTGCTCGATGGTACAGTATACATTTAGGCATATGTAAGGTTATATAAAGTGAAACATGGGCATATGTTTGCAGGACTGGAGGTCTGGTTTGTGCTAGAGGCTTCACATGATATGAATAAGATTGAAAATCTGGCCAGTTATAATTACACACAAATACAAATCTAGGGCTTATTAAGTTAAAGGTGTTTTTTGTTTGTTTGTTAGTTTGTTTGTTTTTGTTTTTGTTTGTTTGTTTGTTTTTGTTTTTCACATAATCATAGAATCATAGAATATCCCGATCTCCCGATCATCAAGTTCAACTCCTGGCACCACACAGGTCTACCCAAAATTTCAGACCATGTGATTAAATGCACAGTCCAAATGCTTCTTAAGCTCCAACAGGCTTGGTGCAGTGACTACTTCTCTGGGGAGCCTGTTCCAGTGTGCGACTAGTGAAGAACCTCTTTCTGATGTCTAAGCCTATACTTTTTGTCTAGCCTACCTTTTTTATTGTTTTGGTTTGTTTGTTTGTTTTCCTACTGGTCAAGTATGTGAGGCATAACTTCAATGAAGTAACCTAGAAATGGGAAAAGCAATAACCATTCTTTATTAGTATTATTATTATTTTGATATTTAATAATTATAATATTGAATTCATAATTAAATAAACATTTATCTAAATTCTTCAGATGTACTTTCCTTCCACACATTCCAAGGTGACAGATGACAAGAAAAGAGAGAATGTATAGAATGCTATGTGCTTCTGGGCCACCAGCTAGTCCTTGGGAGGTCAGGTATTGAGCATGACTATGGTAATTCTAGACCATCCCTGTAAGCTATCGAAGCACATCAAACTAAGCTACACAGAAAAAAGCCTAAAGGAATGTATGACATTTTCATTCTCTGCAGTTTAAATCCTCACACATATCAACCTGTCAAATAAGAGAACAATTTGTGATTATTTTCTAACAGGACACCTGCACCTACAGAATCAGAATTGAGAACAAAAGTAATAGCTCAGTGTACTTTTTGATTCATGTTTTTTTTTTTTTTTTTTTTTTTTTTTTTTTTTTTTAAGGGGGAAATAGGTTAGTTTCCACATAACTGGTCATTTTATTTTCTTTTACTTTATTTTTATTTTTTTATGAAGTGGGAGGGAAAGGGACAAGAATATTTTTACCTACCCAAAACATATCACAGAATGTTAATGCATGAGCCACAAGGGAAATGCAAGGCCACAAGGGAAAAAACATGTTCCTTCAGAGTGAAGCCTTCTGTTGCTGTTTGGGAAATGTAAGGTCTCTAGATCATCAATGACCCATTGGTATCAACAGTAAGCTTCCAGCAAGCTGTCAGGAATATATTCCTAATTTCTGTTGACAAGGAAGTTACAGTGGGGTTGGGCTCAAGACTGGAGCCTATTCCAATGTGTTTGCAATTTCAAATCTGCACTTAGTGTTTTGTGGGCTAAAAGAGTAGAAAAGTTCAGCATGTGCTTCTTTTGATTTACAATTGATTTGGGAAGGCTTTAAAGACCAGAGAGAAACCGAGATTAAAGCTATGGTAACACTAAATGGAGAGTGAGCAGAAAGAAAAAATACAGACACAAGCACAAAGTCAAAAGACAAAAACAAACAAAACTGCAGAAAACAGAATAGTTCAGGAATGTGTATATTACAGCAATTTTTTTTTGTTGTTCCTAAGCTCATTCTTTTTTTTTTTTTTTCCTTAATGATGCTCCTTTCCTTTCTGTTTGTGCTGCTGTGACACTTATATTCAGCAGAACCTACTGCAAACCTCTCTCATAGCTAATATGACTTGATTAGTAGATGGATTCCAAGCTGCTACTGGAATCCATCTGTATGCTAAAGCATCAGGCATAAGACATTTGATATAGGTTATGGGGGACTGTATCTCTGTGAGAGAAGAGGCAATGTACCTTCATATGTACCTTATATGACTCATAGAATCATAGAATTGCTTGAGTTGGAAGAGACCATTAAAGTTGACCTAGTTCCAGCCCCCCTGCCATGGGCAGGAATGCCACCCACTATATCAGGTTGCCCAGGTTCTGTAACTCTTCTGCTCTGGTTGTTTTGTCTAATACTGTAGTGGGTTTACATGGCAAGTTTTTTTTTTTTTTTTTTTTTTTTTTGGGGGGGGGGGGGAGGGGCATATGGGAGGCAGGGCATATGGGTGGCTTCTGCAAGAAGAATCCAGAAGCTGTGAGAGAGCATATTTAAGACAGCGATACTGCTAGGCAACAGCAGCTGGGAGAGAGAGAGAGGAGTGAGAAACAGCCTTGTGGGAACCAAGGTCAGTGAAGAAAGAGGGGCAGAGGTGCTCCAGGCGCAAGAGCAGAAGTCCCCTGCAGCCTGTGGTGAGGACCATAGTGAAGCAGACTTTCCCGCTTCAGTCTATGGAATACCATGGTGGAGAGGGGTTACACGCAGTAGCCCATGGAGGAGACAGTGGTGGAGCAGGTGGACCTGCACTGACAGAGGCTGTGGCCTGTGGAGGACTCCCACTGGAGCAGATTCTGTGCTGGAGCTGCAGCCCATGGAGAGGAGCCCAGGCAGGAGCAGGTGACCTGGCAGGAGCTGCTGCCCATGGGGGACCCATGCTGGAACAGTTTGCTCCTGACAGATGGACCCCGTGGTACGGGCCCATATCTGGAGCAGTTCTTGAAGAGCTGCTGCCTATGGGAAGCCCATGCAGGGGGCTTCCATCAGTTTGGGAAGGACAGCATCCCGTGGGAGGGACCCCACATGGAGCAGGGGCAGAGAGTGACCAAGTGGTGGAGACGAAGTGTTATAGACTGACCACAACCCCCATTTCCCTGTTCCCCTGTGCCTCTCAGAGAGAGGATGTTGATGAGGGTGGAAGGGGAAAGGCATTTTTGGTTCCGTTCTTTTGTCTCTCGCTTTTCTGGCTTCTTAGTAATAGGCAATAAATCTTACTGTCTCCTGACTCTGAGCCTGTTTTGCCCATCACAATAATTGTTGACCAATTTCCCTGTCCTTATCTCAAACCTTGGGCTCTTTGTATCATATTTTCTTCCCCTTCCCCTTTGAGGAGTGGGAGTGAGAGAGCAGCTGTGGTGGGACTTGGCTGCCCACCCATGTAAAACCATCACAAATACCTGGGCCAGGAATGCAAACTAGGAGTCTTCTGGACTGCTGTGTTGCTTTTCCAGCAAACATTCAAATGGTTGTGAGAATTAAAGTTGTGTTTTTGCAGTGGAAAATTCCACTAACCCTAAATATTTGAAAGTCATTGTGCAGGCATAACAGTGGGGGGATGTTAAGTAGGTAAGGGGACAGTGCAAGGTCCCACTGTCCCTAAATAAGGAGGATGCCTAAGAAAAAGAAGGCAAGCTGTTGAGGAATCAGCAAAAACAAAACACACACACAGGTGCACACACACAGGCGCGAAGAAAAAAGGGGGAAAAGGAGAAATTAAAGGTTGGTCAAATAAAATTGTACATATGTGGTATAACAACAAGCATCAAGTAGGTTGTGAACTTGTAGTACTCAGCCAATGAAGAAACGGGAGGAATCAAGCTTCAGGTAATAGGGGATACACGTATAAGGTTATGATACACTTCTGCGGTGCACTCCTGCTGGCAGGATGCCCACAATTGCAATTGTGAATAAAATTGCTACTTCACTGAGATCCTCACCCAAGCCTGTGTTGTTGGCTGCAGATTGTTTCTCACATGGTTGTAGAGGGACTCACAGGAACTTGAGCATTATCAGTTAGTACCAGTTAATGTGTAGTTCATATGTTGAATCAAGGTAAGTTGGAATGCAACATGCCACAGTCATAATTTTGCATTATACAGTTACAATACAGATACAATTGCTACCACCTTACACTCAGGCATGAATTGTAGATATGCCAAGTTAAGTCTAATTGTGAGACACCAGACAGGCATTAACCAGTTTCAGAGGTTTTAATGCCTCCTCTACTTCTCCTGAAAACAAAGAAAGGTACTGGAACAGATTTCCGAAATTTTATGGGATCAAAATAACATCTGCATTACTAAACCTTCCAAAATCATCTTCTAACTCTGGTTTCAAACTCATTGAAGATTTTAAGTATGAAAAGAATAATTCAAAGGTATCCCAAGAAAACATGAAAAAAATGAAAGGGTTTGACCCAGTGGTGTTGCTGCTTTGGTACTTAATCAGTAGTTTGACTGAAGCTGGTAGAGTGACTCAGATTTCCCTGAGATATGTAAGCAAGGTCATTACTGTAATTACTCATGATTAAGTCATTTTAGTCATGTCTCCTCATCCTTAGAAAAGATTCCCTGCACTGGTCCAATTGGTATGGACTTCTCACTGATTGCAAGTCTTAGAAATGCCTGTATTATAGGGTGAACACACACACAAAAAGCTCTTACTATGGACTCTTCTTACTCCTTTATTTTCTCACATTACTTTGCAGGATTGTATATTTCCTCAAGAACTACAGAGATAGAACATTTAACTGGATCATAACAATCATGTGCATCAGCTGAAAAGATAAATTTACCTCCTTCTTGTCTTTTTCGTTTAGTTTAACATTTCCATCACCTCGACCTGCCCATGTATTGCCTTTTGGGTAAAATTACCACCAAAACCAATGTTCTCAAATCCTTTCTTCAGCATTATGAGGTCAACTTTTTACTTTTCAGATGAAATTCCAAAGTTAATACTGCAAGCACCTTTAATTTATGAGTTAACTTACTCACATAAGTAATCCCATTGAGTTCATAAGAACTGGACTCAATCGTCTGAATTGATTCCAATGCATGAACATTTGCAGATGGTATGCATGAGATTGTATGCTATTTCTGAACATGGCTATGATTTCTTTAAATTGTCTAATGCATTGTTAGGGATGGTGCGCTAATCCAGTAATAACAGTCATCATAACACATTGAGAGTTAAGGAGTACAGAGTGGAGCAAAATAGGATGGGTAGTTGATATTTAGTTTTCCCATCTCTGTACAAACGCATCTCACCTACAGTTTGAAAAAATTATATGTGCATCTTCTTATTGCTTAAAATAAGTTCTCCTCAGAAACTAAGTTAAAATAAGAAATCTCAAAAAATGCCATGAGCCTGTGAAATTCACTGAGCCTTCATATTTGCACATTTCTTTTTCCCTACCCCTTTTTAAGCACATAAGCCATAAAAAATACTCACAGAAGATACAGAAAAACAACAACAAAACACCACCTAATAGTAAATAAATAAATAAATAAATAAATAAATGTTCATTCACTCTGAAAAACATTCACTCTGAAATTTGGCAGTGAGAGATGCACGATGAAGGATTCCCATAGGGCAAGTTTACCTCCTTACTACCCATTCTGTCACCTCTCTGAAATACTTTTGCAGTGTTGCTGGGTACAAACATATACAAACTGCATCCACATAACATGCAGCATCTGAACTGCTGTGCATCTGGCTAAGTTGCATACTAATCAACAGCCTGGTTACTGTTTTTCAATGTTTTAGACAAACTGAAGGGGAATTCTAGCATACTCATTTCAATACAGGGTCAGATCCTCAGTCACTGTATTGAATTTGATGGAGTTGTTCTAGCATACATTATCTGAGGCTTTAGACTATTATTTCTAAAATATTAGAGTGGAGCTTGAGCTAGTGTAAATCAGTACAACTCCATTGACTTCAGCAGAACCACTCCAGTTTTCATTGGCTGAGGATATGAGTCTTTATGTAAATACAGTGCACTTGATTTATTACTGCTTTGCACTGGTTTTCCACGTGGAATTAAATTGTTTTAAATTAAAAGTGCTCTGTTACAAAGGTAGAGCAACAGAGTGATGAATTAGGCCCTCAACTACCCAAGGGAGATCTGGTCAGCTTGTTAGAGAAACTTTTCTTATATGAATGCTTACTATAGCACTTCTCCTTGGCTACATTGAATAAAATGTTCTGTGACACCAGCACACCGTGACCATGAAGTGCCTTAATCTGTTGGAGCAAAGCTCCTACTGAAGTGGGAATGTCCACGGGAACCATGCAGTGCTACGCTGTTCCCGGAGGCCTCCCTTCTGGCAGCACCAGCAGTGGGAATCCCCATCAGCATTTGCACTGCAGGCTGCCAGTATGCCTGCAGAAAGCTTAAGGCATACTCACTTCCAGGAGTGCTCTTGAGGATGCTTCTTATCCACAGACCTTGCCATGGCACTTATGTTTCATCCTCCTTGTTTATTCCATGTGCAATCACTGTACAGTACAAATATGTACTGCCATACAACTATCATTTTAGTAGCACTTTTAGCTAGAACAGCATTGGTATCACACCAGTGTTTTGTCTATTGCTGAGCAATAGTTGGCACAGCATCAGGACTTCCTCCAAACCCCCCAGAGCCAGTAGGCTGGGAGTGGACATGAAGTGGGAAGCGGACATCACCAGGGCAGCTGACCTAAACTGACCAAAGTGATTTTCTATACCATATGACATCACACTCAAAAGGTGGGGAAGGAGAAGGAGAGGGGGGAGGGTTTCACGATGAAGATGTCTGTCTTCTGAAACAATCAATACACATATTGAAGCCCTGCTTCCCAGGATGTGGATGAACATTGGTCATTGATGGGAGGTAGAGAATATTCTTTTTTTCTCTCTCTGTGCTTCTGCGCAGCCTTTGCTTTTTTTTTTTTTTTTTTTTTTTTTTTTTTTCCCTCTTCCTTTTCCTTTTAATTAAATTATCTAATTATCTTTATCATGAGCCATGATCCTTTTTATTTATTTATTTATTTGTTTGTTTTGCAGCATACTTTCTTCTCTCCCTCTTCTTGTGAGGATGGGGAGTGAGAGAGTGGTTGTGATGAAGTTTAGCTTCCCACCACACCAACAGAATGGGAATTTCCAGCAGGGTGGAAATGGTTACAAGACAGCTTACTTTGTATGTTTCAATATGTGCAACCTTTCCAGCTGGGACTCCTCAGAAGACTAGTTACCCCGGAGGGCCATTGATTGGGACCTGATGAGTTGGAGTATGTCCCTAATAGCCCCAAGGTCACTAGGGCATGGTGTTTCCTGTGGCGTATGTGTTGGCTGACCTCAGCTGGCCAGGGCAGGTTTGTTGCTGGCACTGCTCATCTATATTGCCAGAGTTGACCTCCCAGCAAGACATTTTTCTTGCATCCCATCCAGACAATACTCAGAACACCCAGGTGAGACAGTAATGTCTTATACACCATTTGGTACTTAGGGTATCACGGAAACACTGTGGACGAAACCAAACTTCTGTCAGTGTAGAGCTTACTTCTCCCCTGCTGAGCCCCCTCCACCATTGGTCTCATTGCAAGACAGGCCGAAATTCCAGAGACTGATCTAGAGTTGCTATCCAAAGCCATGCTGCAACTGGCAACCAAGCATCACAGCAGCTTTCTGGAGGCTTAAACTGATAACAGAAAATGCCTCATGACAAGGAGTTACAAGGTTTGTGGTTTTTTGTTACTATTGTGACCCATCTGTGAACTGAGCTACAGTTCAGCCAAATGAGAGGTGTGGCTTAGACAGCAAATGCAGCTGTTGCCTATTTATGAAGACAGACAGTTTATTCTTTTAATTGATTTTAAGGCTTATTTGATACACGTAAGAAATGCCTGATGTTGAGTATTTAATATTGTTCATCTTGTGATTCATGTTTGAACCTTTAATCTATATTTGAAATTTGCCTGCCTATTGATTAAGGGTCCTGTCTGTCAGTCAATGTGTTCTCAAAATCCCATTGATTTTAAAGGGATTTGGCCAAGCAGAATGATAGCTCTGAAAACCAATTTTCAGTGGTTGGTGAGTTAGGTAAAGTTGAATGTTGCATGATTTCCAGTATAAATGATTTGATTCTTATGGTCCTGACTAGATAAAATAAAGGGTGAAATTAAACTGACAATGAAAATAGGGGAAAAATATCTATCTACAACCCTGTAACTAAAACAGAGTCCTTTATAGTCACCTGTTATGGCATATGTGCTTGGTCTATGTACACACTGTTTCTATGCCATAAAAGCCTCAGGCTGAATATTGAATGCCCTAACTCAGGTTGACAGTTCAGGAAACCTGTAAGTGTGCAAAGACCTCAGTTTGATGCTTCTGTGCATTTGCTTGGTTCTTCCTCTCCGTCCTCAAATCAAAAGATTAAAAACCATAAAGTTGTATTATTGCAGCATAATACTGCTTTTAAAGTTAACAGACAGACCACAAAAACAAAACAAATGAAAAAACAACCCTAAATCCAGTTGTCATTGAATAATCTCCTCAAAGTTTTGTAAACAAAAAGGACCAGTACAGAAAACACCTTACAATTTCAATACATGTCACTCCAGAGTAATTTATTATTTCTATATTTCTAACACATAGTCTCTTTTATTTGTGGATTTTCTGTTGTTTTTTATTTTTATTTTTTTTCAACAAAATAATCTTGGCTTAAAAACATACTCATCTGGAGAATTCACCTCATACTTGCCATTATTGTACCAAGGGATGAGAAAGTTCTTTTAGAGAAATGCATCTGGCATTGAGCAGCGTTAAGTTGTTTTTTAGCTAGTAATACTGCAATGACAAGCCTTTTAGAGAGATGATGAATGTAATGTAATATCTTTGAACATGATTTTTTTTTTTTGTGGAACCTAATTAACAAACCTAAACTACTTCTATTCAAATACTCTGGAAAGATAACACCAGTCACAAATGTTAAATATCTGTTTTGCTTTTCTTTGCTTACTCATGCATTTATTCAACACTTGCTATAGCAGTTTATCTAAAATTAGGTCCAAAGTAATTTAGGCAGCCATACCTTATGTGAGAGATTCTGTAGAAGACTTTAAATCATAGTGACAGCCATTAGAAGTTGTGAAAAGGAAAAAAAAAATCTGAACAATTTTAGGTCCAACAATGGAATTTTTTAAAAGATTAAAAAAATAAAACAACAAAACAACAACAACAACAAACCACCTTGTGTATGGATATTTGAATGCTCCTTACTTTCAATAAATTACAGTGTCTAAAATCTGAAGGCCCTGTACAGCTCCTGAGTTGTATACAACACCCTTGCTAGCACTTTTGGTAAAACTGAACTTGTCAGCAGATAATTTAAGTTCTTTGGAGTTTCCCAAACATTGACCTCTTCACCTCTGAATTCTGTTTAGAATAGTACTATTTAGAAATAATTCAGTAGCTAAGGACATGATACACAGTTTGCTCTGTGCTTAGCTTTTAGCTTTGGAGATAGAAGTCTTTCCTACACCTTCTGTATATGCTTGGGAAAGGAAGGCTTCTCTGGGAGGACCATAAGTACCTCAGTTAGCAAGTACTGGTAGAAGGTCCACAGATTCTAAGGGAGAAAATTAGACATTTCAGTCTCCTTTTCAGTATTGAATTAAGTGTTCAGAGCTAGAAGTGCATGAATCTGGTCAAAGTGACTGAGTAAATAAATGTCACATTTGCTCTTATGACAGCCTTTCTTCCCATTTCATGCATTTATTTTTCTGTCTCAAATTCACATCTGTGACCATTCCTCTCGTGTGCTAAGGGAAATCACTTGGAACAAAATTGCTGCAAAACCTCTGAGTGTTGCAGCCAAGAAGGAACTGAAGGGTGCTTGTTTGAATGTTACCTTTTCTCTGCCTTCCCTGATCTGCCAAAGGTGTTGTGTTATGAAGACAAAATTCCTGGGGACAACAGTTGGCTATCATGGGCGCTGGCAAGGCTTTATACTCTCAGTACATCCTTTCAGTTCCAATTTAATGCAGCCTGACAATTATGCCTTTCTGCTCCATGTATTCTTCACTTATATTTGGAGACTCCTCGATTCTTTTATTGGAGTAACAATAAAATAATCATTGTACATTTTTAATGTCTTTAATTCTATTTGTTGTTAAAAATGCCTTTGTAAACAATGAAAAAAATCCTACTCATTATATTTTTATGATGTTGCAATATTACTAACATAATTTACATATAAGTTTATATTAAGAGAAAGGAATTTTAAGTGAAAATGAGAAACAATTCAGCTTACTTTTCAGAAGTATTAATGTCATTTCCTCATTCCAGTCTAGTGAAGAAGAAGGATATAGACTAATTCTGCCCAAAGCCAGGTTCTCATCAGGCCGTCATCAAGCTATGCATTAGTATAGCCATCATCACACAAGATGACACGGTAAGAATAAATCTCTTGGGGAGTGATAGCAGGCTAAAAGGGCTTCATGGGAAAAAAGTCCACATTTCAGGTGTATAAACACTGTCAGATGGCTGTGTCATTACACGTTTAACATATATGACCCTTTTGTTTGTTGTTTTCATTAGACTTCAAAAGAGTTCACAATATTTCTATTTTCAACAACACTTGTTGCATAACAAGGTAGTCTGGTCTAAATCTTTATTTTATTTATTTATTTTTTTCTTTCTTCTGAATAACATCAAGCAAATCAAGCAAGTGAGAATTTGGATTAAAAAGGTCCCATAATTTACCAGAATCATGTACAGATCTGAACTAGCACAGCAGGCTTTAAGAATCCTTTAAGTAATTTCAACAGGTATTGTTCTTTTCTTTACACTTGACCGTGTCTCTCTCAGACCAGAAGAAATATACCTACAAAACAAAAATTAACCTTTTTGAAGTGTTAAAAATTGTTTTTTATAATACCATTACTGTGACTCATGTCATATCTTGCAAATATTGATGTGTCCATGAAATCAAATTTATAATGGTTGTGTTTTCTATTCTTTATTGTGCTAAGTGAAATCATAATCCAAAATCAACGTGTATTTTCCTACACATAAAAAAAATGTCCACATGAACAGTGGATGGTTTATAATTTTTCCTTGTTCTAATAATCAATATGTATGACATTTTTTGAATTTTACTCTGATGTGAATGACATTTTTTAAAACTCTCAATACTTTGCTAGAATTTTATTTATGTAACTTCTTGGGTAGCTAAGATTGTTATATTTTTTTTTTCTTTTGTGTCATGGATTGCACAAATCTGTTAAGTGATACCTTGACTACTTCTGCCCAGCTCTTACTCATTAGATGATAATGGTATGTATTGGGAAAATAAACCCAATGGTTATGGAGAAGCCTTACCCATAGCCTCTGAACTACATTTGCTTACCTTTATGGCTTAGCTGTGTACAGAAAATAAACAACAACCACAACCACAGACAGGTTCTTAATAACACTACTTCCTTTTAACATATTTAAGATGGGGTATCAGACAGTGATACCCAACAGCTAGCTGGCTTTAAATATAGAGAACAACAAAAGTATTTGTCCTAGAATTACATTACAGTGAAACTTTTGGAAAGTTACACCAAACATCTAAGTTAGGAGGCAAGAAATATGTAGAACAACAGCCTTTTGGTGGGAGGTCTCCCAGCACAATGGAAGACCCTGGAAACCCTGAAGGTTTCCCAGCACAATGCAGATGAGCCAAGGGTGGAAATGCCATGTGAAAGCCCAGGCTCAGGCATGTTGGCCAGCTGTGGCGAGTCCTGCTGACCTAAGACTGTAGTGTCATTCACAGTAGCAGTAGTAGTGCTAGACCCAAGATCAGGGCTGGTGGGAGTGTACTTATACACTGTGCACATATGTGTTGTAGAACAGAAATTACTACCCACCCATGCTACCCATCCTGGTGAGCAAAAGAATTCTAAATTTTATGGCACTGAGGGGTGTGGCTTTGTCCATGTGGCTACTCCATCCCTAAGTTCACTTGTGACACATTTGCTATTCTGTAGTTTCACTTGGTCCTACTTTGTCATTTTCACTTTCCAGTTTCTTAGACTTCTGTATACATGTAGACTTCACTATAACCTCTGTCAAAGAGATTTAGGATCTGACATATCTTCTGCTCTATAATATATACTCCCTCTCCTGCAACTATTCAAGCTCTGTCTTTTCAAGATTTTGTTTTACCATCAACTTTCTTCAGTAGAAAGAATCCATCTTGTGAATTATCAGAACATATTCTACCGACACGTATAAATAAAACTTTACCTTTTAAATGCTTTACCTTCAAAATTGTTTCTAGTATTTTTAGATATCACATTAATCACACAACATGATCAATAGGTGTATATGAATTGAGGTCTCCTCCAAAGTTCAGAGCAACCAAAGGCTGTTGTTGAAATACACACACTTCTCAGAAATTATTATTCTTTTAATCTCTTTTTCTTCTAACATACTTTCAGTCCTTTTGCTGAAAACAAGAGTACCATTAAAGTCTGCACTTTCTTTCATTAAACTTCTCTTTTTTTTTTTTTTTCTTATACTGATTAGATTTTGTATTGTCGTCTTTAGAGCGGTCTGTTTTGTTCAGGCCATTTCTATGACCTGGGACACACTTGCAAAATATTTTTTTTCCCTCTAACATTGCAATCTAATCTCTTTGTTATGCAGTTTATTCTTTTTCTAAATGTAATCCAAGATGCAAATCTTTCTTAGTTGTTCATTTCTTACAGCTTTTGACAGATTTCCGATACCTAATACAGTCTGATCTAAGGTTAAAGATTCCTCAGATTTTCCAAAATAGTATATTTGTAGCAACACTCCCAAATATGTCCTAAACTAATCTACTTCTTGGATTGTGATCCTCGTTAAATTTCAGTAACAGTATGTTAACTATCTTGCCCATTTAAATTTAGCTATTAGTTATTAAATTAATTTCATAATCTGCTATATTAAAATGAGAAAACCTGCCTTTTTCCACTTCTCATTTCAGGATTTCCCCTTGGCTTCACAAAGATAGAATTATCTTTCTTGAACCTTTTCATTCATGCGATGTGCTCCCGGAGAGTTTCAGCCTTGTTAGATTTCTAAATTCATGTTCCACATTGTCCAATTATTCCTCTTCTATTCCACAGTTTTATAAATCACTTTTGTTTTTCAACCTTCACCCTTGATACTATGCTGTAATTATAGACAGTGACAGGAGAGAACTCTTTCTCAGAAATTATACTGTGATAAATTTGTAACATAATAATGGATCTGGGTCAAATATCAAGTGTCCCCAAACTACCAAAGATTCCTTCAGGATCTAGACCTGATTTGATAACTTGGGTTAATTTTTTACAGCTTTCCCACAACCTTTTAAAATTATCTACAATGTTTACTAACAAAATCCATTAAATGTCTAATTCAGTTACCATAAATTGGTAGGAGCTGATAACATGGACCCAATGTTTTCTCTTACTATCATCTGTTAGCAGTAGCACAGCTACCTCCATTTAAGACTGCTCTGTTTGAGCCTACCAGGAAAAGCCACCCAGCTCCAGGGAGACTTTGTTTCAATTCCCACCTTGTCTGAGGATTTTCAGATTTTTTTTTTTCTTCTGATGTTGAGGAATGCTGATGAGATCAGCTCCATATTTTGGCATTAGAATCATGATAAAAGAACAATCTGGTATTTAGATAGAAAGACTGCAATATCATATTCACCTTTTATGTACGTATACACTTTACCGGCTAATATCAAGACACGCGGTTGATGTAGGACATTTTTAATATACAGAGTAGTATTAGCAGATGAAGATATGAATATAAAGGAAAAAGATGTGGATGTGTATTTTTGCATCCCAATGTGGTAAGAAGGTGCTGCTTAAATTGATCAGGTACCTTGTCTTCAGCTGGGCTGGTTGCACAAATATTTGCTGTTCACTGGAATTAATTTAGGTTGAGACAGTAAGTCTAAATCAATGCCTTTGTCTTAGCTGTTTGGGTGATAGGATTTTTTTTTAACAATGTGCTTAAAAATAGCCTGCTTTTATGTTCTCAATTTGGATGCAGATTAAAAAAAAAAAATAATAATTTAATTATTATTATTATTTAAAAAAAAGAAAAGTGTTGGTTAAACAGTGGTCATCTTTTTGAATTCAAAACTTTCAAATGGAGATAATTCAGATAAAGACAGATTGATGGTGCTGAATGTACCAAAACATTCTTCCATATATTGGTTTCACAAGAAACTGTGCAACAATTATGCTGTAATTGCTATATAACTAAACATTCATGTGTATGCATTTGTATTTATTTTTTAGTTACAGATGTCTATACAGAGCCTAGAGTGGTATTATATGCAATTAGGTAACTTATTCTACAATTACCTTAAAGATATAGTTACTGAAGTGCTAGCATAGGTATTACCAAATAATATTGATGTTTTCAAAAAAGTAGAAAGCTATATAAGGCAACAAGGATAAAAATGGCCTTTCAAAACTTATGTTGAACTTTTCCTTTACTTTTGAAATCTGTTTTTTTTTTTTTATTCCTCAAGAATATGTTGTCTGAAAGTGTTGAAATAGAAATGGAGAGAACACTGAAGTAACAAGACAGTTCTGCCTTATACAGAAACAACAAAATATACATGTATTGTCTTCGTGATACAGAAAGAGGAATATGAGAACTGAATAGAGCAAGCTCTATTAGGCTGTGTAATTTTTCCCCAGTGAGTACATAGTGCTTTTAAAATTAAATTTATCTGAGGAAGTAGAAACCTTACTGCAGGCAACAATTTTAAATGTTATACAGGAGAACCAGACAAATGAATTGATTTTTTTCCATCTTCAAATTAAATGGGACAGTTTTATCCCTCATACAGCCCTCTATGATAGAAGACGTTAGGACTGTATATTAGTTTCTGAAGTTCCAGTTCTTGATTACATTTGTTCAAATTATATCCTCCTGAAAAATAAATAAATAAAAACTCACCCAAGAGATAGTGTTGCATGTTGCATACTCAATTAGGAGGAGGAGTAATAGCAATTTTAGTGTTCTTTCCTTTCATTTGAGAGGAATTAGGAAGGGTTCAGTACACAAACCCTGCAGTCCTGCACTTTAACTAACTAGTTATCCTCTGTGGGTAAATAGGAATTCTCTAATGCTGGATTTTCTCTCTGGTTTCTTGCATTGCATCCATCTTGTCTGGTTTGAATCCCAGCCAAGCTGTCTATGAAAACTAGTGGACTGACAATAGGAAAGGATTTAATTTCCTGCTACAGGTAGTAAAGAATAAATCCTTGCTATCTCTTTCTTTTGTATACATTTTTTCCCCACTCTATTCTGCATTTCTCTCTCTCAGTGACCACACCCTCCTTATTGAGGATTTCGAAGATCTTTTTTATCTTGAGGAAAAAGGTTCCCTCTTCTCAATGTGGCAAAAAGAGACAAAATTCTTACAAATTAATCTCCAGAATAGAAACAAGTCCTGCCTACCTGACTCTTCATCTCATGCTAATATCAGAGGTTCTGAAGCTTGAAGTATTGCATTGAACATAAACTGGGACTTTTCCTTCAGGGAAAGTCACAGTTGATTGAAAACCACAGCACAATTTAAAATGCCAAAGTAAAGGCATTTTGCTTTCATTTTGAAATACACTTTTGAGGAAAGTGAATTTGATTTAAAAAAAAAAAAAAAGATTTTAAAAACTTATTACAGTTTATATGTTTGCAGTCAGTTAACTTTGCATGGACAAAATGCATTGTAATGTTTTCCTTTATCTTTATAAATTCAGTTTGAATGCTAAAAAAGTAATGTGCACTAGACTTAAAAATGTCTAATATAAAGTGGTTTTGAATAAAAATACAAAAACAATAGAGATAAACTAGATTTGTTTCTCACTCTGACAGCTGGAAAACAAAGTAGAGTCAATGTGAGATGTTTTTAAGAAGTAAAAAAATAAAAATAAAAAACCACCTAGACCTCTGAATTGGTTAAAAGTACGCTACCATTTTACTAGCTCAGCTCCCAATTTCAGACTTTTATATATATTTTCTTTTCATCAGTGTCTATGTTCTTCAAGCTCAGTCTGATATGTGCAAAGTTTCCATTGGTACCGCATGTAATGGATGAGATGGTGAGCAATGTCATCACTTCAAAAATGATGGATTAAGGGAGAGAGGGTAGGGATCTGGAAGTAGACAAGTTCTTCTCTGCTTAATCAGTTCTTCTCTCCTTAATTAGCCATATTTACAGTGAAAACAAAGGGAGTTTTGTGACAATAGGGTTAGGTTTAGATGGTCTGGCCAAAGGTATAATGTAAGTCCATTCCCTTTAAGTCTCTACGTTAACTGAAGGAAGTTCTGAGATTTTTCTCTACTGTCTCCTTCTGTCAGCAAATATGGAACAGAAACCCTTGATTTAAATAGACAGTAGATTTTGATATAAAGAGATGACAATACAATCTCTTAAAAGTCAAAATTTTTAAAGTACTTCAGGCAAGAAGATTCTCTACAATGACAAGAGATAAGTTAGAAGGAACTGATGACCTAACATATAGTAAAGAGGTAACTGTTGATTTTTTCCTAGAAATCAATCTATGATTGGATTAGTACCCCAGTCATGCAGAGAGACAGACTATTATTCTATCATTCTTATTAATGAGTAGAATTCTTTGTATTTTATTATCTTGCTTTAACTATTTTAAGACAATTAAGACCATGCATTGGCCAGTCAGATTACTTAGATTACTTATATTATCTCTCATCAAGTCTCTGCATCCCAGAAGATAAGGACAGAATTATGTGGTTACAATGGTTATTTCTGAAAAGCAAACAACCAATCTTCATAGCTAGAAAATTTAAGCTGGGTAAAATCACTTTTTAATTAATTAATTTATTTTTATTTTTCCTGTGCTGCGAAGAACTGTCTTGCTTTAAAACTTTTTGTTTTAAGACTGGAATAGTTTATTTTTCTATTCTACTCTCTTGTCTTCAGAAAGCTGCATGTAGCTGCCTTTTGCTTCCTCTGTTGGTTGTAATACACAATCTCGCAAGAGCCATCTAGGTTGGCAAGATCCTGAAGACAAAAATATTCTGTATCAGACCAAAAGGTAAAGGTGCTCTCTCTGACTAAAGAACATTGGTTTTAAAGCTATTCAGATTTTTTTTTTTTTCAGATTTTTAAAGCTATTCAGGTCCAAATTCAGATTTGGACCTGATGGAAATCAAAGATCACATTTTCATGTCATACAAATGTAGGCAGACCTGGCTTAAAGTATCAGCAAAAGAAGGAGCTTCCCAGGGCAGTATAGCCACATTCTACTTCTTAATCAATTTTGACAGGCCTCTGGAAATCACACATGTTGCAAATACTTCTAATAGTACTTCCAAGGGCAGTGTTATTTGGAATAGCTGCAAGAGAATAGATGAATATCCCAGAAGAAATACATTTTGCTCCTGATACTCCCATGGCCCCTCTACAGCATAAGAGCAGTGCACCAGCCTTTGAATGGATCTCCCCCCCTCCTCTTCTCTTCCTGCTCTGGGTTTACGTACAGTCCTTTGTCCTTGGGGCAACAAGACCAATAATCTCTCAAAAGGTTTTGAGCTCAAATTTGAAAATAATATCACCACAAAGAATAACCCTCTAGGGATAAAGACTACGATTTCTTCTTCTGTACAGAGTTAGCTCAAGAACTCAAAAAAGCTGTTCAGGCATGTCAAGGACAAGAGTCAGTTTTGAAATATCCTAATTTTATGTAGGAACCCAAGAAGATTCAAAGCTTCAACAAGGGACCCAGTCTTTTATGTGAAATATGCTGAACGTGTCAGCTGTTTGGTGGCTGAATTTTAATACAGTTCACAATCAGCAGAAGGAGAGAGTGGTGAGCCATGACATTTAGACGTAAAGACATAGACTGGGTACAAACCAGTCACATCCAAAAAATGAAGAATATTTAATCAGAAATGAAATTCCCATAAGACAGTTTAAAATAATATTTGATTAAGATTTTGGTACTGGATTTAACTGATTGTAGCTATGTAACTATGTGGAGCTTGCTGCCAGAATTGTTTAGTTTCAGAACAGAAGGGAACATTTCTGGACACAAAGAAAAAGCAATTTTATTACATACTACTGAGCTGTTCCTGGCAGACTGAATGTCGATTAATTGTCCAAAAAAATATTTATTTTATATTTATTTTATGTTTTTATTATTTTTATTATTTTATATATATATATTGTCCCTCTAATAGAACTATTTTTTCAGCACTTCACAGTTGGCAGAGAGATGGAGGATCAGGCTGCTGGATGGAGTGACCATAGATGTTGACAGGTTCACATTTCTTCACTGGCATGACAAAATCAATATGTTATTTCCCAGTCTTAAATATGAGCCAGAAAAGGCAATGTATTATCAAGAAACTTTCAGATTCAGAGGAAAGTAAATAAAACAATCCTACTGTATTTCACTATCTATAACCTCCAGGCATTTAGAGAAAGTCCACATAGCACCAGTGCACTGGCACATGGAGATACAGCTCTGCTACCTCTGAATAACACTGTACAGGAAACAATATAATGTGTGAGCTTGGCTAATTAACAGTGTGAAGAATCTGGATGTGTTTGCAGCTGTATACTGTCACACTATTTTCTGTCTGCTGCCTAGGGTACCTAAACTAGCTCATTCAGATACCTTTTCAAACCTCCATGCCCATGGAAGATAGGAAGTATTATCAGCACTAATTACTTATGCTTGGGTGAAGCTCCCTGTAAACATTTGTGAAGCTACATCATTATCCTCCTTCAAATCCCTCATTAAAGCTCTCCTTTGCCATGATGCCTACAAAATACTTGTCGATCCCTATGTGTGCTGAGATAACTGCTTATCATGCTAGCTCTGGTGTCCCACTGGTTCCTTGTACTTCCCCTCTGCCTCTGCATCCCTCTCTTGGCTTTTTTTTTAGTACACAAAGTATGTGGAACTAAGAACCACCTTTTGGTTTGATTTACTGAATTAAACCCACACAAGAAAATACTTCTGTGAGTTTGCTGAAAGATTGGAGAATAATATGAGAAAGGTTCACAAATTAGAGAAGATGCCTTAGAGAACTCAGTGTGTTTAGTTAACTGAGGAGACAACTGAGAGAAAACATAACTGTGTTAAGTAAGGTCCCTTCAAGAAATATACAAAAGGGCTTTATAATCTAGTAGAGAAAGACAGAAAAAAATAAATTGGTAGTACTTAAAAGATACACTAGTTCATATTATGAATAAAATATATATTTTTTAACAGTGAGGCCAGTTAACCAGTGGAACATAGGTATAAAGACATGAAGAGCAGCTGTCTCTTCGTATCAGGACAGGAACGCTGCTCAGAATTATCTGCCTTACCCAGCACAGGTCATGCATTGCTGGACTTCACTGGAATACAGCAGCAGTTGATGTGTAGGAGGATGTCAGTCCAGATATCTAGTTCCTACTAGCTTTCTGAGTCTGCAAAAAGTGGTTAACAGTGCTTTCAAGACTTATAAGATGTTAGGTCCGCTTAAATGGCTTGTGCAATATGTGAATGAAAGGGCAAATTATGTGTCTATCTGCAGTTTTTCTTACCTATTTAAAATTGCTGGTCTTGTTTTCGTTCTGATTTCAGGTGAAATTATGACTGCATAACACAACCTACATAGCTCCAATGCAGAGAGATTAATGCAAGAAAAATAGCTTGTTAGTTTCCAAGGGGAAAACACATAACAAATCTATACAGCCAATGTTACTCTAAATTATCTGTACCATCTATTAGTAGAGCACAGGAAAATTTGGAAGTACAAATGAGCTAATTGATATAATTTTTATATGTGAAAGAAAAGACCTAGAAGAGCAGTCAAATTCAAAATTATAACAGTTTATAGTCAGGTTAGTAGAACAGTTTGCACCAGTCTCTCTAAATAGATTTTTTTTTTAATCTTTTTGTTTAATTTAAGAACAAATTTGTGGGATGGAGACTAAAAGAAATAAGACTATAACAAAATGAAGTCTATCCTGACATTAGTCACTAGACTAAAAACTTCAAGTCTATTTTCTCTGAGTTACATCAGATTTGAATTTCACTTAACAAAGCAGAGCTCTCATCACTTCTGTTTCCAATCAGGCTACTGTACAGTAATTGCCACTGTTACTTGCTTATCCACGAAAAATATATGTAACTTGAATAGGCTCTAGTGGAACCGTATAGAAATGACAAAAACATTGGGCACATTTAGGCAAATTAATTGAAGAAAAGAAATGGATTATATATTATGAAATAAAATGGGACTCTCAGCATGTAATTTTTTTTTTTTTAATGCTTAATTTATAACTTCTTGCTGTTTAGGCAGAAGTCATAGTAATTTCCCTATAAACATGCTGATCAATATCTAGATAAAGCACCAAATACAGTTTTATCAAACTTTATAGGGCTATAAAATGAGTTTGAATAAAATGTTGAGAAATGAAAATAGTAAACAAGAACTGTCACAATAATTACTTACAGGCTGAAGACTACTTTGTTCCATCCTCTACAGACTAACAAAAGACCCTTTTGAGTGTAATACGGAGTAGGGTTCATAGTGATTCATCTACTGTTATTTTTATTTTCATTACAATTAAGGCTTTTGGATAAGCCAGCTCTGCTTTAAATAACATGACATGATGAACGACCTCATTCCTGGAAGTGGTTTACCTAAGTTTTTAGCTGATTAATATGCCAATAGATCTGCCTGTGGCCCTCTGCTTCCAGTCCTTTTGAGGACACTTACTATGGAAGGGCTGAGATCTGTCCCACACCTGGAGCAATTCCAATTCTGCTTGTAGTGTTTTCACAAGAAAGGAATCAGAGACACTCTGTAGCTACTAAAATGCTTTATTTTGTGCATCCTCCCAGACCAATGTAGATTTAAGGCAATTTGTTGCTCTGGAAAACTCGTGGTTTTCTGCAGAGACAAGGAATTGACTACAAAACAAACACTTAAGATTAAATGTGACAGGCTTTTCTTTTCTAGATATTCCTGCTATAAGCTTTACCAGTTGGCAAACAAAACATTTGACATGGAAATAGTTTTTGCACCTCCTAACAGCAGTTTTGCCTATCCCTCCAAATATTTAGGGTTGTAGGAGATGTCCCAAATCTTGTCTTGTGTCAGTTTATGGACTTTCTAATCTTTCAGCTTCATGCAGGATTAAATTATCTGCCATTATATTAATAGGTTTGTCCTTGTTCTGTCTGGTTTGTTAAAAAAATAATTAAAAAAAAAATCCCTTTTTTGAAATGATTCCTGTAAAGAACTTTCCTTCTTCCAAGTGATTCCCTTAGGAAAGGAGGGAAAAATATTTGGCACAACTGACTTCAGGACACATCATTTGATATTTATAAAGGGATTCAAGAAATGATCATTAGCCTTTGGGAGTTTTAAACCTTTGACATTTGAAAAGTGAGAGTGTACTGAGAGTGTAGGCTTAGAAACAGGCTATGTGATGCTAAAGCAGTTGCTGAATTATTAGTTTGTCTTTAGCTGTTACTTCAAAACCAAATCTTTTAAGTAGGATGGGGTCAAAATCTAATCCTTCTTCCCCCACGTCTGAGCAATCCCCACTGAAATAATCTCTTCCCATATCTGGCAGAATTTGGCACTTTCTTTTCAAGTGAAGCTAGGAATCCTACTTCACTGAAAGCAAGGATTCCTATTTAGAAAATAGGAATCTTTATCTTCCTTTCAACCAGTAATAGCTAGAGGTAGTTCTCCCTGATGTACTAGAGCACAGCATGAAATCCATTACCTGTGTTAATATTGCTGGTTTTAAGCTTACCAGAATTTCAGCAGCAAAGTCTAAGCCATACAGACTTAGGGGATATTTTTATTCTACTCTCATTTTATGCAAAGAAAAAAAAAAAAAAAAAAAAGACAAACAACTATTTCCTTGTAAAACAGGAATATTATCCTTTTCCTTTTCCTTTTCCTTTTCCTTTTCCTTTTCCATCATTTAAAAGATGTTGGTCTTGACTCAAGTTAATATCTTCATCTTCAGTTCTTTGGGTATGTACTCCATTTATGTTCTTCACTAATAGTGATTTTATACAGATTAAAAATAAGTATAAATGACTGACTCTTATCTGTATTGCCACTGTAGTGCCTGACCAGCATAGATTGCACCATAGATATCTACACTTAGAGTATTAAATATGAAGAAAAAAAAAAAACAACTATGCGAATTGGAGAAAAATATATCTGCAAAATCATAGCATGATAAAGTAAGTTAAAAAGTGATTTTAACTTCACTACAAATTCAAAACAAATGTAGGCCATTTTTAAATGGGCATGAGAGTGAAAAACACAAAAAAAACATGCCACAGAATGTATTAGCCTAGCTACAGAGGGAATTCAAGCAGTGCTGTAAGGCAGAGTTTTTTTATTTTTATTTTTTTAAGAAATTCCAATGAGTAAAATTATAGACATTTTCTAGCATTTCTTAACAAGAAGCAAGACAAAAAATGACTATTTTGGGGGGATTTTGTGATTTCAAACATGTGCACATCTGATCCTAGGACTGAAGTCAGAAATACATTGCTGTGATCACCTGTGAAGCCGTACTTGTCACAGGAATCCTTACCCCATCATCCTCGTGTGCCCGTGAATGTGGACTTGAAGAAGGAGGGGAGAGAGATAATAAAACAAAATTTTATTTGAAGGGTGAAACCATCTGTACAAGTTCTTAGCTGGAAACTAGTCTTTATGTACTGTGGTTTTGCACAGAAATATTATTGGGTTTCATTGTTGCTGCTTCTATCATGCTAAAAAAAAAAATGTCATAGAAATGAGATTGTAGCATGCTCATCACATAAATGACTGAAAAAATATAAAACACTTAAAGTGAAATGTACCAAACAGAAATGAATGAGCTTCATAACCAATATCACAAATAACATTGGTAAAAATGATAGCTAACACTTCTCCTCTGGAGCCTTAGGTGCTAGAAAAATCACCAAAGAAAACTTCTCTCACCAAAAAAAGTGTTTTGGTAATTCTCTTTTCCCTGTGGCTGAGAATTGTAGAGCACTTACACTACAGATTTTTCCATTTACAGTATGTTCAGGAAAAGGACAGCTAAATCAACAAACTGCTTTTCACAGTTATTGTTCCTTCCTATTTCATTTACTTGGTGGCTTTCACACTTGTAATTTCCAGAACTACAAGATGAAAGAAATTGCAGTCATACAATGAATGTTTGAGCTGGACATTAGTAAGTGGTAGTATTATGTTCATACATCTTTGACATCTCTCAGTGTTACTGCAATCACAGAGACAAATGCTAACTTTTTCTGTAGTAATAAGCCAATCATCACTCCTTGACTTAATAATGAAAATACCATGCAACAGGAAAATTGCTAACATTTTCCATAGAAATGAATGTAAATGAGAAAGCCTGATGCCATCTATCACTGGCTTTTTAGAATAAATATCTTGATTCAATGTATTTTAATGTGGTTCTACTAAACTTTAAACATCCAAACATTTCCTTATTATTTTTATCTTTATATTGCTTGATGTATATGAAGGATGCAGTGTATAGTTGGAAATTCTGCTTGTGAGAAACAAGCCCCTCTGGAGTTCAGCTCACAAGGTTCATTGTAATGGTGTTGATTCATACCATTCCTCCAATTAATGATATTGTACATAGCAAGGCTTTGAAATCACTGAGTGACATTCCTAGGTGGGAAATCATGCCAGCAGTACAGTGGGGAATTTGCAGTACACCGTGCTTGGGAATAAAAGTGGCTGTTGAAACCATATGGTAATGTTCAGAACTAGATCAGAGTATAATTTTGTTCGGAGCATAGACACAATGTGGTAACATTTCTTAAAGGTAGAGCTGGGGAATTTATGGGATTGCTTCTTATTTTATTTTATTTTATTTTATTTTATTTTATTTTATTTTATTTTATTTTATTTTATTTTATTTTATTTTATTTTATTTTATTTTATTTTATTTTATTTTATTTTTAGGAAGGATCTAGGAAAACAAGAAAACGGACAAAATTGCTTGGCAGGGACTTGGAGGATAAAAATGAATATGCTTAGGGTTTTTCTTTTGGACAATGGAACAAATTAGAAAACAATTTAAGCAACACCATTCATGAACTAGAAGAAGACCCTTGAACGTACGTTTGTTACCATGACAGACCCTACAGAGATGAGTTTGGATGTGATCCCAAAAGAGAGTTTTGAATTTTATTTTATATTTTCTAAACATTACAGCCTTGGAAGAATACTAGAAAAAAAAAAAAAAAAAATGAGGGAGAGAGAGAGAGAGAGAGAAAGAGACTACAGATCTACTCCAGATTCATTCAATTAATCAGGTATTAATACCAGGGCCAACCATTTAAAAAACATTCTTCTGAGGTCAGTAAAAGTTGTTTAAGGTTAAGGCTCTGGACTGAGAAACTTAAAAGAAGTTGTAGTCATATTTTAGAATATAGTAGAATATTTTAATGGGACTTCATTTACACCATCCCAAGTCCATTGCTGCCACTGAGGATCACTGACTGATAGCAATGCCAGGAGATTGAGCTCAGATTCTCCGTGTTTGGGCAGTTCTTTAAGGCCCTCAGTGAAGCTTCAGACTTACCTAGCAGGATAGGAAATATTTTGACAAGAAAAGTGTCTTCATGTTAAGAGAACTGACACCTCCCTACTTATATCTCTCTCCTTCCCATCTTTCTGTAGCTTTTTTTCTCTCTGTCTCCCACAGAGCTCCCACACTTCTCTTTCCAAGTCTATGGTTCCCCTTCTTCCTACCTCTTCCACAGCTTTCTTTTATGGTTCTTTTAATTACTTCACCACCACTACTTTTTCTTTTTTTTTTTTTTTTTTTTTTTTTTTTTTTCACAGAAAGAAGTACAAAACCGTCCTCCTGTCTTTCAGGCTTTTTCTTAGCTTTCAAATGATCTTATGATTCATGGTTCTGAGTGTGGGCTGCTGCTGAGCCAGCCTGAACCCAGAGAGCAGCAGGGTGCTGGGACCAATGCTGCTGCAGATGTGGGGGAAAGCCAGTGTGGCCAGAGGAAGGAAAACAGTAGACAGGAGATAGATAGATAGACTGCTATGATGGTCCTGGTGCCTGGAAGAATTCATTTCTTCTCAGTTCTCTAAGACATTCATAGCTAAACCTCAAGTCTCTTTCCCTGGCAACTGAGGTAGCAGCTCATCTCACAAATGGCATTATTATTTATTTATTTATTTATCTATCTATCTATCTATCTATTTATTTATTTATTTTTGACTAGTTGGGATTAAGATAAAATTTAAAAATATGACCTCACAGAGGCTCTCGTGAGTTAAGAAAGATCTAGTTATCTAGTTAGGAAGAGTAAATTTCCACAGAATGATTGCAATATCTGCAGGAAGAAAATCTGGCACAATTGAGACACCATTATATGGATTAATCCCCAGAAAGAGAGGAACTAGGCCACCGAATCAGAAATCTGCTCTGGAGGTGGACCAGTACAGGTGTGTCAAGAACACATTCAGGCAATTCTGCTGTAAAACTCTATAACAATTTCCTGGCATTCATGCCAGATACCATGGTTGCCATTAACTCAAAGCACATGGAGCATCTGTCTCTGTCTTGACCCATAGGACTGATGTACGGGTCAGATAACTTTTTAATTTCACATCTACTTGGATAAAAAAAATCATAGAATGGTGAAAAGGAGGAGCAGTCTTTAATCTTATTTCCTCACTTCTGAGTTGACATCAGGAAAAAATAAATAAAAAAAAGAAACAGAATGATCTTGGTAATCCAACTGCAGAAACTATCATTGAGACTGTATATTTTAGTGACAGACAAGAGGGCGTTGAAAGGAAAGAAGCTTAACTACCAGGATGATAAATACCTTTTAAAATACACCCTTAAGAATAAGAAAAATAGACAGCAGGAATGTAAAAGAAAAGCTGTAGGTGTGAAAATATTTCTTTTAAAATTCATTTAAAAAAAAATCTCCCTGTAGCTGCTTGTTACACTTAGTTCCACTTTCCATTCTATTTCTGAAATTCAGACTTGGCAGAAAGCTGACGGAAAGAGAAGCATTTATAAATTAGTGTATGTCTCCAAATGATTAATGTAGCAGTCATGTTCTTTCTCATCAGTTCAGAACCACTTGCACATCTATAGAAATTGGGCATAAGGTGTGCTGAAGCATATTTAAATCATTTCTTCTTCTACTTTTGTACTGAATAATCATTCTTGCTCTTACTTTTGTATCACTTAAAAGAGATAGAAGGCAATTTAGCCACTACCACGTACAGCCTAAGGCAAATATATAAGCTTCATTCAAAAAGATGTTTTAAGGTATTTATTTATTTATATAAAGGCAACATTTAAGAAAATTCATTGTTTTCTATGGTTTTTTTTTTTTGTTGTTGCCTGAGTAGCCTCAACTAACTGTGTATGATCTATCCAAGAATCAAGGGAGCTAGAAATGGAAAAGCCCTGTTAGATCATACAGCTTATCTCTCTCTAAAAGGAAGATTATCTCCTAAAGCACAGATTAAATTCTGATTTGGGGATGTTACACAAAGGTCAAATCATATTTCTTACCTCTTCCAGTTCAACCTACCATCCACTACCTCATCTCTTCTGGAGTATTTCTCACTACAGGAAAAACTATGACTCCCTGGCAGCTTCAACCAGATTCTCTCTGTTCAGTCAGATTATGTTCCCTTTGACATATAAAATGATATGAAAGGTTTATTTTACAAATATTTGGATTGGTGTTACTTCCTGTAGTTCTTTGTTATTACACCTGCTGCCAGAGTCCATCTCTGCCAGAGGTAAAAGACTGTCAGTAAAGGTGGCACTTAATGAACCTAGGATTTGTTGCTTGTCGTGGAGAATGGAGCACTGTCCACGTCTTCTAATGCTGGAAAACAGGGATGGCAGCCTCACAGAACCATAGAACAGTAAGTTCAGTGATCATCTAGTGTGATGCGCTGCTCAAAGCAGGACCACCTAGACCAAGTTGTTCAACAGTGCTTCCAACCTGTGTTTGAATAACTCCAAGGGTGAAGACTTCTCAGCTCCTCTAGGAAACCTCTTCAAGTGGTGGATCACCCTCAGAGTAAAAATAAAATAAAATAAATATATATCTTATGTTCAGGAGGAACTTCTTGTGTTCCAGTTAGTGTTAGTGTCCATTGCTTCTTGTTCTGTTAGTGAGCACCACTGATAAGAGTGTCTCCATCTTCATTACTTCCCCCGCACCATGTATATGTCCTTTATCACAGGTTCCCAGCTCCATTTTGCAGCAAGCCCACATTTTCCCATCTCCTTTTTGAAACTGAAGGTAAGAGACTTAAAACCAGCAATGCTTTAAGTATCATATTCTAGGCAGGAGGTTTGGTTAAGCTTTAATTAAAATTGGGACTTTTGTCATCCTACTGCTAGCAGAAATAGATCTATATTATATATTGCTGAGGTTCACCACAGAAATACGTATAAAATAACTTAGAGCAGAAGATAATATGGTAGAAAAGATGAAAACAATGAATATTCTATTGAGGTTTCTTTTTCAGCATTTCTCAAAAAGAGAAAAAGAAAAAGAAAAAGAGAAAAAGAAAAAGAAAAAGAGAAAAAGAAAAAGAAAAAGAAAAAGAAAAAGAAAAAGAAAAAGAAAAAGAAAAAGAAAAAGAAAAAGAGAAAAAGAAAAAGAAAAAGAAAAAGAAAAAGAAAAAGAAAAAGAGAAAAAGAAAAAGAAAAAGAAAAAGAAAAAGAAAAAGAAAAAGAAAAAGAAAAAGAAAAAGAAAAAGAGAAAAAGAAAAAGAAAAAGAAAAAGAAAAAGAAAAAGAAAAAGAAAAAGAAAAAGAAAAAGAAAAAGAAAAAGGCTTCTTTCAGTGATATTTAAAGCCTGTGTTGTGGCATTAGGCATTAAAAGGAGTGCTAGTGTCACAAAATCTCTCTCTTTTAAGTGTAAATAACATCAAATAGGAAACAGTTCTTATCCATTTATTTTAAAATTAATTACTTCTCTTATTATTATTATTTTTTTTAATGCAATGAACTATCTTAACTATCTTAATTCTATATAATTTTCCTTTTTACAATAACTGTTGCTTCTATTAGGGATATTTTGGGGAATAATTTTTATCCCTGTACCTTGAGGAAACAAGAAAATGCCAACAGAATAAGATGATAAATGTATGTGCAAATATAAATTATGGTAGATATATACTATCTCTCTTTCTATATGCATTTTCACTAAATATAAACTTACTGGATCTCCCAGTTCAAAACTAGAATTTCACTTTCAGTTATATGTGCAGTTGTATGTGACAGGGACTCTTTTTTTTTCTTTGTACATTTTATGTTTTCACTGCTGAAGATGGATAATTCAGGTAAGTTTGACAGTAATCACCAAATCAAATCAGTGGTTTACACCTGTTTACAACAGCAGAAATTTCAGCCCTTACACTGCAAAATCTTTAATCAAAGGGCTGACCCTCAGCACTTCGTAGTTCTGATTACTTTTGTATCTGTACCTGAACAGTGAGCAACAAAAGTGGATTTCTGGCAAACCAATGGAGAAAATTTAATATTAGAAAAAAACAGAAGTTTTGTATTTCTGTCTTCAGTGTTTCCATTATAATATGATTGGGTGGGAATCGTTTCAAATTAGTTCTTAGAGTATCTAATAAGATTAGTTGAAACATTTTTGACAAAAATGAATCAAGCATAAAACTCACCTCATTATAAGATACAGCTGCAGAATGATGCTAGCTAATGCGAATGGCTCTGAACAGAATTAGGTGAATACTGCAAAGCAGTGTGTTTGTGAAAATATCAGTCACTTCAGTTTTCATGTTCTATTGTTATTGGTTTCTTTTGAACATTTAGATGGATAGGTTTTTGTGTTGGTGACTTTTATTTTGGTCTGCCTACTAGCAGTGCTAACAAGGATGACCATACATGCAAAGGAGGATTGATTTTTTGCCACTCGTTATTCTCCTGGCTGAGAAATGTCAGTCATTATGTCTGTCAGTAACTGAACCCATATAATGTGAATCAGGGACTAATCATGCATTGTGAAGGAGTAAACAAAATGAATGACTGATCTATCCATAGTTTAAATACTTTTGTCCAACCCTGTTTTGCCAGTTTTTCTCCTTTGTTTGGGTTTGTTTCTTTGCCTGTCCATGCAGCTTTTACAAATCTCCTAACATTAGTATTAGTTTGAAAATATCCCCAAATGGAAGAGATCTTTTTGCAGACCAAAAATAAATACATAAATAAATAAATTAAAAAAAAAAATGCAAGGCAATTTGACAGACATTTTCCTATATATGGGGTTTTAACTTTTTATACCTGTCATGAACAAACCATAAGAATTAACTTAGGTATGGAGACATGTACAACCTAGTAAATGGTTATGAGAGAAAGAGGCTATGGATAGGGAGCATGAAAAATTGAAAAAGAGACGAGGAATTAAACTCTATTATTTCTCTTATTCCTTGGGAACATGAGTTGCAGCAGTGTTAATGGTTAGATCAGCAGCATTTAGAGGAGCAAAATGATAATGGATCCACATGGCTGCTATGATAACACTCAGCATACTGAATAATTACAGAGACATTGGTAGCATGTTGAGCTTCCCAGTGAATGTAATTAATATGGTCAGGCCCTCATTTACTCAGTGAAGCACATTGAAGCCTGAAAATGGAACAAAGGCTCCTGTTTCTGCAAGGTTCTACTGCAAAATCCATGGTGATTGCACAGCCACTCCAAAACAGACAAGGAAATGAGAGAAGAATTATGCTGCAAAATCAGTGTTTAGGCAAAACACTTTCAAAACCCTTGTTCTGTGAAAGTGCAAGCCTTAATGCTTATAATCAAGGCATATACTTCCTTTTCACCTCTGTAACAGCCACACTGATTTATCTTAATTGTAATTTGCAGCATCTCTAAGACACAGCATTGCAATATTTAACTTGTAATAGTGTACTCAAAGCCAGTCAGTAAATCATATTTCTTCTTTATGAAATGTTAAAGGTAACTTTCCTTCTGTTTTTGGTTTGTGTCAGGATCTGCTTATAATCAGGGCCCAATTCAGTCCTCATGAAGAACTGAACTCATCTGAGGTCTGAATTTTTTGGCCCACAGATTTCTTCAGTAAAGAACCCCCCATCACCAAGCATGGTTTCTTCCCTGGATTTTAGGTCCCTCCCAGACCATTCCTGGTGCCTCCCTGCTGGCACCCTCTGCCTGAAGCCAGCCCATTCTGTAGTCCTGAGAAGCTCTGCTTCCTCAGGAACCTCCTGTCAATGGTTGTGTGGCCTCATAACAGGCACCAATTACAAATAGATTAAATAAAACAGAGTTTATTTGACTCAAATAATGAAAAATAGAGATAAAATAAAAGTAAGTAAATGTAAGCAAAAATAAATCATAACCAGCTTTTAGGCAGACAAACTAGTTAGACTAATAATTATTATAGTCTAGACTATAATTGCAAGATATCGATTGAGTAGGAATAAAAATCTTCCATCTCCATTATGTTTACGTGGCTATTTTCAACAGTTATTTGAGTTTGGCGGCTCAGAAGTCCTTTCAATAGAGCAGTGCAAGGTATTCTCCTCTGATGGGCACTTCTTTCTGCTTTTCCTCTCTTTTGATATTCCTGGGCCAGTATCTTTATTTTCTTGTCTGCTAATGCTCACCTACAGCACCAGAGACTTTAGGTTGAAGCTGATACTGTCTCTTAATATTTGTTTGTATCCACACCCAGTTCACAGCAGCACCAAGGGAACCTGTGATGCAAGGTGACATGCCCACTTCTCCAGGGCTACCACAGGTGCTTTCGTGGTAGATCAGCATCAGCACATCTCAGAACAAAGGACATGGAAACCTCATGAGGACACCCCACATTTTCCAGTCTTATGTTAGATTCTTGGAGAGAGAGACATGCCTTGCACTACCATAGCAGTTGCAACAGGCATTAGAAACTTTGGAGATGAATAAATGTAGATTCAAATTCTCTTCTGCAAGTGTTCTTCTGCTTTGTCCCAGGGTGACCGTGTCATTGCAGAGCCTGACCTGTGTAGTACTTGAGAACACTTGCCAGAGTCCAGCATCCACCTTTCTTTTGTCTAGGATGTTGCAGAAGGCTTTCCTGTTGCAATTCGCATCAGAGCTTTCTTCTGTCAGGTTGGTTTTTGCTAACCCAGAGAAACTAAAGCATGGCTACAAATCCTGCTGTTAAGGAAAGACATTGTCTCATCACTGTATTATCTGTCACCACAACTGGAAAATGACGAAAATGATATAAAAACCCTTTGTTCAATGATAGCTAGGAAAATCTATGGGGTAGTTGATGGCAGCTCATGCTAAATGGGTTTAAAAGTATATTTTAAAATACTATCTTCCTATTCTGACTAAACAGCTTAACAAGTTTTGTTTATCAGTTATGCTTTCTTGGGAAGCAACGAGAAGATTTAGATAATAGGTGCCATCACCCAATGAGAGGAGTTTTGAAATATGTGCACAAAACAAATGTATAAAACTTTGTTTACTATAAACTAATTCAAGGAGAGCAGACCACAATTAAAATTATTTTTATATGCCACTTATCTTCTATGTGATTACCTCTTGATTATTTGGATCAGCTAATCCTGGTGTACCATTTGTTCTTCACAGCAGTTTTTCAATTAAGAAAAATAATCACTGCTGGTTCTTAATTTTAAATGCTATTTCTCAAAAAATATCTCATTTATCTTACTCAGAACTAATGTGTCACACAGTTTTGGATTCACAGAAATATAGATTTTGAGACTGCTGCCATTTAGTATTTGAATGCTCGGTTCAGAGAAATCAAAGTAAATAGCATTTAGAGTGAAGTTTATCTCACAACCTCCTCCACACATTTTTTTTTTTTAATATTATTATTATTATTTGAATATATAACAAACTAATTACTTCTCACTGCAAACTGTGTTCAGCTTAAGTGGATGTTTTGGATTGCATTACTGCTCGTATTCTTTTCAAATACCTTTTTATTCTTTCTCCTGGCCACAGCTCTGGTATCATTTGCTGATGTTCAGTTCAAGACCAAGCACAAAAGCTAATCCAGAACAAATTGGTCAGAATATAAATGAAGTAAAAACAGTATGTCAGGATGCTGGTTTTTAAATAGCTTCAATTTATTCCCATATATCACCGCTGTTAAAAGTTTGAACTGTGTTATCAATGAGATTTTTAACTTGTGTTTTCAAGGAAGAGGTATTTTTCAAAAGAGAAGAAGCATGTATGGTAGGTTCTAATGAACAGAAAGGGGATTATGGAGGCAGATAACTACAGTTTTAGGGTTAAGTATCTGTATACAATGTTTCCAAAGGTTATAATGCACTTAATTTCCATTGATGTTGGTGGCAGATGACAGATATCTAATTGGAGCGGCATGGGAAAGCATAGTTAATCCCTTAAATCCACATCTACCAAGGTATGATGCTATTTACTACACCTTCATATCTAATACTTATCTAATACATATCTAATACTTCTGTCTTGCTCAGGAGGTTATTGACATCTGTCTGCCACATCGCCTTCGCCTGCAGACTGCTTCCATGCCTTTGTCTCAGGCTGAACCTTGCTGTTGCCTTACAAGGATGGTGCCATGAACCACCTATGTGAGGCAACAAGAAGCCCCTGAGCCTTCCTGCCTGGCACAGGCTGGAGTGGTTGTAGGGGTCTTTGAGAAACAGTTCCTGGCTTATCTGTACATGTATATTGAAATCAGACCATTGCCAGGCTACAAATCCACAACTCCTAACTTAAACTACTTGTTGGCTTTTCATTAGAGGAATATTGGCTTCAAGCCTGACACTGTTTACTTTTGTTTAGTGTCTGTTTGGGTTGTTTAAAATGTGTGAATATTCTATTAACACAGCAGTTCCGAGTCATTAATGACTTAGTGTACTTAAAGGCTGGTGGAAAAGCTGAAGGTGATAATTCAAGAAGGTCATTAACACACTGGAAAAAAAGGCCAACACTGTGTGAAACACATTATCATTCCACATTTTTACAAGATAGAGATTATAATTATAAATATATAAAAGATATATAAATATATATGTCCTTGCAGTATATTTACCCCTCTCTTTATTTTGTTTTACTTTATTAGTTAACAGTAGAATTAATAGACCAATTGAGAAGCATTTTTTTAATAGCCAGTATATTACATTCAGCTGCATGAATATTATTTATGCACGAATATTATTTATTTGTCTTTTTTTTTTTTTTTTGGTTATTTTTTCCCAGCAGGAAAACTAATTTTTACTCACATCTGGGATTTATCAATATGAAAGATTTTTATAAATAATAGAGAAAATTCTGCTTTTGCATTTCTATAAATAAGAGGTAACTTTACAGAATTCAGTGGCTGCATTGGTGTAATATGTCAAATAAAACATGGCTACATGGTTAGTGTTTTGGCCAGAAATTCTGAGCTCAATCACTTCAACAGTACTGATTTATACCATTTGAGAATCTGACTCTATATTTCATCAGCCACATTACCCCAAGGAATAAGTAAAAGCAAAATGTCAGCCAACAAGTGTAAAGGTAACTAACTACCTCCAATTCACATGGTTCTCTGAAGAACTCTAAAACCAGGGAAAGTTTTAGGGTTACTTACTGCAGCAGTATAATATAGAAATACCCCAGCTGCTCAATGAGTGAGCTGGAAAAATGCTACAATGCCTTTATTTGACTGTATAGTGTGTGTGGAGCAGCCAGTTCTGACAGCTGTTGTGGACATTTTTCACTCAGACACCTGCCACGACAGCAAGATACATCAAGATTTGACAGTGAGGCTGCAGAAAGCTGATGCCTGTGTTTCTTCTTCTGATCATACACCATGTCATTAAAACATTACTGATAAGGAAGCTGTGAACAAAGTCATTTTTAATCAGCTTGGAAGTCAGAGAATATGTGGCCACATTCTGTCTGAGATGTTAACATAAGTGATTTTTAATGAACCATAAATGATATTTTTAATTTGCATCTTTTAATTACACCAGTGAACTTCCTCTGCAGTTTTGCGACATGGGAGAGGAGAAGCAGAGGGCTATCTTATATTGTTTGAAGTGCTGTGTTTGCTCCTTGTGCCGAGCAGAGGCTCATCAGAAACAGCTAGGTCAGAAGAGAAGACTGTGATCATTCCCTCCAGCTGCATGTGTAACACAGACTGTCTTCAATTCATTACAATGGAAATAGGAACACTTTGACTACCTTTAACTTACATCTAGAGGAGTTGGGTATTTCTTTCTTTGCTTCATTTAAAGACCATGATGATCGAATTTTTATTACTTTCATGGAGTTACAGAATTAGCAAACAGCTGAGGTCAGAAGTGGCCTCCAGAGATTGTCTAATCCAACCCTCCCACTCAAAGAAGGGTTACCTAGAGCAAGTAGTCCAGGACCATGTTTATTTGGGTTTGAGTATCTCAAAGAAACAGAGATTCCACAATCTACTCTAATGCTGATCACCATTACAGTAAAAAACAAACAAACAATTGTCCACTAGATACCTGTGTCCTTTTCTGCAAAGCTGCTTTCCAGCTGGTCTGTTCACTTTTCCCAGTACCTAAGGTTATTCCTCTCCAGAGGCAGGAGCCTGCATTTATGTTTGCTGAACTTGACTAAGTCCAGCCCTCAGGTCCCTCTAAATGACAGCACAGCCATAGGTACTTACTGCCAACTGGACTTATTTCCAAGCAATCTAACACAGAGTGATTTTTGCCTGATCACTATTTACCATATATCTACCCAGCCTTGCTACTTGGGAACTTCAGTAAGGACTTCATACTTGCTAATTTCTTTTGTGGATCACTGTACTGTGCTGCACAGAAACAAGTTTCTGGAAAGACAGAGAAGATACGTTAAAATCCATATGGGTATGTGATCCTTTTTCTACTTTCTCCTCAAACCCAGTTTGGGAGGGAGAGTAGTTTAAAATTCTGGATGAGTAAAAATATAGGAAGGAAAATGATAGAATAGTAAAATGATTACTGCTGTTCATTTTTTTTTCCTTTTTAAAATTATTTATTTTATGTGTTGTTTTTGTACTGTTGTTTCCTTTTCTTTTTCTATAGCCTCCTGCTTTCCTGATTTTGGCCTCCATCTTAATCTTCAGATGTGAAAGGTAAAGATGAACAAACTTTCTGTCATTGCATCTTTCTGAAGATCTGATTGCTGAGTTCTGGGAAACTGTGTAGCATGAACATGCCGGATGGACCATTTGAACCTGCAGTTACATTGTGTTGGTACTGTTTTTAAGTAATTGGTATTGTCTCAGTACTAGGTGATCTGTACTTAACACTTAAGTAATTTCATTTTCCTTTATGGCTTCTGTCAACTTCTTTCCTCATTAACTCTAACCATTGCATCTTTCCTTTTCCTCCCTGAGGCAATTCTGCCTCTTCTCTGGAGAGCATATGGAAATGGACAGAAAGGATTGACACATGGTATAGGACTGTTTCCACTTTAAATGATCTTTATTTTCCCAGTGTATATTTGGTAGGGATGCCAAATCAAGTTCTTATAATACTTAGAATGTGTCCTCTGGATGCTCAAATATGATAGCGTATTTTTTTCCTTATGTTTAGGATCAAAACACAGTATATGAAGTTCAGAAAGAGCACGCAACGTCACTTCATTTGATGTGAGAGTTGTTCTCATATTTTGTTTAACTGTGCAGAGTAGAATTCTAAAAAGTACTGCTTAAAACAGATAAATCCTGCTGAAATTTCCCTAAAATTTTACTTAGTATAGGTTTCTCGAAAGCAGGGATGTTTCCTCACATAAAGTCACTACTTATATTTCTTATATCAATATGTGTAACTAGTTTTCTATTTACTCCAAAATCATTTTTTTCGTATGTCTGTTGTCTGTGTGCATATGTATCTGTATGTATATATATGTATATATATGTATGTATGTATATATACAAAAACAACTTTTTTGGTTTGTCAGACCAATTTAAATATTTAAAGTGTTTTTGAGTTCATGCAGATAACCATAGGAAAGTTGCTGATCACTAATGCTACTAGACATTAAAAGAACTTGTATGGCCCAGAATCACAGAATGGTTGAGGTTGGGAGGGACCTCTGGAGGTCATCTGGCCCACCTCCTCTGCTCAAGCAGGGCCACCTAGAGGTTGCCCAAGATCATTTCCTTTTGAAGATTTCCAAGAATCTGCAATATTCAGACACTGCAAAGGAGACATTCACATAATCCTTCAGTCTCTTCAGTACTATGACAAGCTTAGCACAGATACCCTGGAGGATATTTCCTCTTTATTGTTAGATACTACTTTGAAAATGCAAAAATACAAAAATGCATTTTGGTTCACCAAAATGGAAGAGCAGACCAAGTGACAGAGGGAGTATTTTGTTTCATCCAAACTCCAGACATCATTTGCTTTCCAGATATGTACCCCTCTATGTGGGGCAGACAAAATCTAATTTCAACTTAGTAGAGCAGCAATGAATGCTGAGATATTTAACCGAAAGATTTTCTCATCTAAAGATTCTCCTACTTCTTTGGGCAACCTGTGCTCAGATACCTGCACAGAAAAGACAGCCTTACTGATGGTCAGACAGAACCTCTTGTGTTTCAGTTTGTGTACATTGCCTCTTGTCCTGGTACTGGGAACCGCTAGAATGAGTCTGGTTCTGTCTTCTTTGCACCCACCCTTCAGATATTTATAGACATTGCTAAGATCTCCCAAGTCTTCTCTTCTCCAGACTGAATAGGCCCAGCTCTCTTATCCTCTCCTCACAGGAGAGGTGCTTCTGTCCCTTGATCTTCTTGGTAGCCCTCCGCTGGACTATTTCCAGTATATCCGCGTCTCTATTGTATAGGGGGAACCAAAATTGAACATAATACTCAAGCTGAGGCCTTGCCAGTGCTAAGTAGAGCATAAGAAAGTCTAGCAGGTGTGGCTTGAACTTCTTATAATTGCTTTTTTTTTTTTTTTTTTTTTTTTTTTTTTTTTTTTTTTGTGCAGTGTCTTAACTTAAAATCCAGCTACATACTGGAATAAATGCGTTACCTTTCTATGTTTCCTTACCTCCTTACCATGCTTTACATCACCATTGCCCAAGATACTGGATGACAACCTAGCAAAGGCACTTGAAATCTAAGATCAAAGAACCATCTTTAGTGTGTTCTCTCTTGAACCATCAACTAAATTGGTAAAATTTATTGGATGCTAGTCTTGAATACTCAGTGCTTTACTGAAAACCTAGATATTCAACAAATGTCTTAGGACTGCTTAGGACTGTGTGGAACATTTCTGAGTTTTTTTTTTTTTTTTTTTTTTTTTTAATATTTCTATCAAATGTTTAGACCTTAGGAAATTTAATCTAAAATGCTTACAGGTCTTAGCAAGAAAAACTTACTATCTTGACATAATTATTTTAATGGGAATAGTTTTAATTTTAATCAAATATTGTCTTGTCATGGTCAATTTGAACCTAACAATTATCTCTGTGTTTGTATAGAGACTCAGATGTTGTTTTTAACAACCTTTTGCAGAAACAAATACATGTTTGTTTTCTGGGTGAGGATGTAGAAACTGAATAAACAAATGTACTACCCATTCAATTACATGTTAGAATATATATACTTTTGGTTTCAAAATCGGATAACACAAAGACTACATAGAAGCAACACAAGGTAGTAGAAATTGCAGTGAATTTTCTGTTTCTCTAAACTGGAAACAGTATATCCAAACAATTTCAGACTCTTTCTATAAAATAATTTCTCACAGTAGCTGCAATGTTTCTATATACAGGTGTTTTGGTCTTTTTTTGTTTGTTTGTTTGTTTGTTTGTTTCAATTTTAAAATGTATATTTATATTTATGGTTTTACTTATTTATGTTTTCCTATAGGTGTGCCTATAGGTGGGTATATATTTAGAGAGAGATGCAGCTGGGTAACATAATTCTTTTAAAAACATATCCTCTTATTTCTAAAGTTCTGTGCATTTTGGGTTCCAGAAATTTAAGTGGGAGGTATATTATGTATTGCATAGGAGTGGGCTCTACAAAGCTCAAGTGACAGAAAAAATATATCTTGCAGAATTTGAACCAGTGCTGTTGAAGCCAATGGGTAAGCCCTGAATCCTTGGTGCTATCAAAACTCTGCTTCAGAGTGACCAGGGAACCACCAAAGAGAATTCTTGATACTGGTTAAAAGGGAGTACAAGTAGCATGCCTCTGTGGGAATCTGTTACAGTGGAAACTGCCCCTGAGGGAAGATGAGTTACTTGTTTAAGGATTTATTCTTGACTCTGGAGGTAAATAAGAACTACAGATCCTCTGGTACCCCCCAGATGAATTTCATGTGAAAATGCACTTTTTGCATTTTTGTAAGCACTGCAAAATCGCCTGCCAATATGATCCCGAGCTGAGTGTCCACATAATAGCTTTTCACACTCATGCTCACTGAAGCTACCAGCAGTTTGCACCATACAGGCTCCTGTATGTGACACAGCCCACATAGTTATTATTCTGTATTCACCACTGAGCAGTATGACCTGCATAAGTTACACAAGGCTGAATCCCAATGATGTGCACAGTGTGCTGCTTCAAAAACATGATGTGTTGAGGGTTTAGCAGTGCAAACATATGGTACTGGAGTTATTGCTTGCCATATGGGAATATGCAGAACTCTCTTCTCTGCTTAGCATGTAGTGCCAGGAACACATCTGTATGGTCTTGTCTTCAGCGGGCACTGTCGATTCTGCTTCTTTACACTTTTCTGAACACCACTAGCTTTGGTGCTTATTTCTCAGTTTAGATTGAGTATGAGAAGTTCATTGGAGATTTTCCAATTTCTAATTACTCAAGTTAATTGCAAGAATTTAGATTTGTCTTAGGTGGCATTTTCTTACCAAGGATAATAGCTTCTATTTTTCCATCAAAGTTAAAAAAAAAAATAAAAACTCTAGCACAAGACACAAACAAGTCTCTGAGCTGTGACTACCTCCTGTTTATAATTAACAACAAAATAGAGAAAATCACAGATTCTCTATTTCCTGCAGTGTTACTAAAGAGACATCACAATCTTTAAAAGAATGTGAAGATCACTGACATTCAGACAAAAAAATATAAAATTGTGAAGACACCAAAATTAGGCATTTCCATGACATCTTTTAATTCAAAAATAATTTTAAAAGATACTCTTTGTATAGTTGCAGTGAAAATTTTCACAAATGAACGATGCTTAAAATATTTTTCCAAAACTATTCTAAATTGGCTCCAGAGGTCTTTGGTAATCTCTTTTGTACTTTCTGAATGAATAACAACTTTATTATTATTATATATATTTTTAAGACACCACCTTCTCTGTCTTTATTGATTTGAAAAACTCTTACAATTCTTCCTTGGCTACATGTCTACTGCACATTAAACATTCCTGAAACATTTGTTGCTTTGCACATCTTTTCCTCCTTATAATTAAACTAATTGGACAATTAATCAATGTCACCTGTAGCCCTGAATGGCAACTGACATTAATGAAGGAGGTTGCTCAAAGTCCAGGCTTGGCAGGGTGGGAGGAAAAGTCTATAGTCTGCAGATGGAAAGCCAATTAAAACTGTGGAGTTAAGGTGGCACAGATTGGAATAGAAATTAACTTTGTGAAAAATATCAGTTCCTGGCTGTGTTTTGAAATGCACAATGCCACCTGCAGTCTGGAACTCACATGAAAAAAAACAAAACAAAACAAAACATACACTGTTGCTTCATCCACCACTGTAATTAGATTGTTGAGTCCTCCAAACCTTTGCTAGATTTGAAAGAAATAGTGTCTCTGGACAAAATATTACGAGTAGAGTAAACACTTAAGAGATGAAATCATTGTAGATCTGTGTTTCAACAGCTCCACTGCTGTGAGATGTTCTGTTTTTGGCAGTGAATGTTATCAAGCTGTAATAACTGCTATTCTAGTTAATAAAACCTAAGTAAATCATATATGGCATATAAAGGGCAAGCTGCAGGGACCAATTTACCTCTGTTGGTGAAAATTACATCTCCTATGCCAGCAGGGGGCCATACTTTAGGAGCAGGGGGTGAAGAATTCATTGCTAGGGAATGGAAAACACCAACTGTTTTCATCTATTGCCTCAGTGAGAATTTACAGGGCAGCAGCAAAATCTGATTGTTGAGATGTACACCCCAATCCTCCTCTCCTCATTTTTTTTTCAATGCACCATTTCTTTTGTCTGTCTGTATTTTTATTCTATGTTGTCTTTAATATACATGACCTGCCTCAAATGTTTCAGGCAGCCACACTTTTGTCCCTGCTTTAAATACAATTATCCGATTCATCATACTTACCTGTTATCCCTGTCCTTTGTCTTCAATCAATTCCTGATGAGTGTTTGCATTAACAGGACTAACTGGAAAGATTTTGTATCTATTAAGGGCTTTGTGTGAACATTCCTGTCAGTCCAAGGAAAGGGTTAATCTGCAATTTCTTCAGAGAACAGTCCACAGTCTTCACTATGCCCAGCTGCAGAGGCTCTGTATTCTGAAATCCTACTGCAGTTGTAATATTTAATTTGTGGTCTAAGCCAGATCATGCAGAAAAGGTCCATGTAACCCAGATTTGAAGTGAGACCCTGAGTTTGTCTGAGAATTTGTTCTAGCAGAAGAGTTAAGATGTGTGAAAAATGAAATATAAAAAAGAAAGGCAGAAAACCATGCAGCTAAAAATGTAAATTAATATAATATCCTTTGTTAGCCTGAAGTAAATTTAAATTAAGAAGGATTAGTAAAATACATCTAATTAGGGCAGAGTGAAAATGCAGTGTACTATCCCAGTTCAACACCAAGTAGAGCTTCCCAGAATTATGGAAGATGGATTATTTTTATTCCTGGAAATCCCTGATATAAATAGCACTGAGCCATTAGGCACAAAATGCATAATTACGTTACCCTGTACACTAATGGAGAGACTAGACATCAAAAGTTGCTTCCTCTGCAGGTGAAATCTGACAGATTCCTCCTAGCTCTTGAGCAGTTTTGCCAGATTTCCTGACAATCCAGCTACTACAATTTCCTATCACTGAGAGTTAAACAGAATCCAAGTGAAGAGTTAAACAGAATCCAGGTGAAGTCCTGGATTTCTTTTAAGTTGCTGCTAAATTGTGGCTATGGGGGCGAAGGATACTACAGAAATGGGAAGCTTAAATAAAAGGCTGATAGGAGTTCGATGTATATTTTTGATGAGGTTTCCCATTGCAGAAGGTTAACATCTGCACTATGGGACTTGGGGGCATCTCTTAGCCTCCAGGGCCAAGACATTTCACTGTATCCCAGGAAAAACCTTGTGTGAAAACCTTGCGTGTGTGCTTTTGTGCAGAAAAAAAAGTTGGATTTGGCCAGCTGGGAAAGCAATACCAGGTGCAGAATGACAGAGTTAGCAGAAGCCCCTCACCAAATCCTCACTGAGTCCTGTGAGGGGATTTTAATCGACTCTGGAGTCATTAGTCTCTTTGTCTCCCCCATTCCATACCACGAGCTGGGCACTTCAGACTTCCACCATAGATGTGCTCAAAGCATTGACCTTGGAAATAAATATTTAGGCTAATTTAAATATCATCTGCAAATTTAGTTATTTTATTATCCAGATCTTTTAAAGACCCTTATAAACATTGTGCAAGCCAGTTCAGCTGTCTCAGAAAAACACTGGTATAAATTTTCATCTTGAAAGCTGATCATTTGTTTCTAAATGTTTAATTTTGTCTTAGCCGGTTTTGATCCTTGACAGTACAGCTTGATTTCCTTAATAATGTATTTTGAGAGAACTTATCAAAAGCTTTTAGAATGCCTTACAAAAATATATTTATTGATTCCCCTTCATCTTCTCCATTATTGTCACACTAAAAAAAATCTAAAAGAACCAGTGAAACCTTCCTTCCTCATGGAAGCTACTGCAGTTGTCCGTATAATTTTTACTCCTCTAGGCACTTCTTAAGTGTATTCTTCATTGTCATTTCACACAGTTTCCACTCTCAAACTGAAGCTAGATTATGGGAATAGGAAATGCTAAACATAACACTTGTAGGTATGTTAAAACTAGGCAAAATACTGCTGAATTCAAGACATTGCACAGAGTGGTTGACTTTGAGAGATTATATATTCTTGCCAGCAGCTCATCTATTTCATTCTTAAATTTCTTCAGAACTCTTAATTTAAGATTTTCCAGTCCTAGTGACTACTCAGCATTTAATTTTCTAATTTGTTCCAGCACCTCCTCTTTTGATACTGATTTTCAGGCAGTTCTTTATATTTTTGAAAGTGTAAGATAACTGCCATTGCCACACACTTGTATGTTAAGTGAAAAACTAAAGAACTAGGGAGGGAACTTGTGGCAGGGAGGACAGTTTTTTTTTTCTCCTGCTCTTTGTTTTTTTTAGTTGGTTTCATTTTATTCCACACAGTAAATGCTACTTTTTAGGTCTGTGCTTAGGAAATAATTCTCTATATATATGTTTTCCCCATCACATTATTATTATTATTATTATTATTATTATTATTATTATTGTTATTGTTATTATTATTAATTTCAAGTAATTTTGTATGCATGGGGAAGCAAAATATATATATTTTTTGAGAATTAATTTATGAACAACACAGCAGCTTCCATCGGTTTACTCATCCAACAGACTGCATTCGGCATAAATAACAGAGATGGATACTTTTAGAGAGGACTGCTAACACCTTCAAGAAGTGTTAGCACACGTCTTCAGTTAGTTAGTTAGTTAGACTTTGAGGGTCTTCACTGAATACAGTTAAATATTACAAAGTTATATCAAGCTGAAATGGCAAGATATGTAGAGGTATCAATTCTTGGAAACAGATTGTAGCATTTAATGAGTGTTGATATTAAAGCTAGCAATGCCTATGATTTGTTAAGGGTTTTCTACTTGAATGTATTTTCATTATCATAATTTGATGCATAAGAATTAGAACCCAGATAATTTCAAGTGAAGAGCTGGAGATAAAATATAACATGTGACATTTCCTCTGACAAGCAAATATTAGCTAAAAAGAAGGCAGAAAATTATTAGCTAAAAAATAAGGCATTTTCTTTTGAACTTTGACTCTGTTATAAAGGGAAAAGAAAAAGAAAACCTAATGATTCAAGTCACCCTCGCTATCTTTACTTATGGCTCTTTGGATGTATAGATTTTATAGATAAGATCAGAAAACACCCAATTTAAATCTACTCTACATTAAATCAGCAGAATACCAGAGTATGTTGTTGATGAGACATTTCAAGAGGGTAGTTTAGAAAATTAAAAGAAAATTAAAAAGGAAGAGACAGCTACCTTTTTTTACCCCTTTAGGGTTACTGATGAATATTTTATTTTCCATTTCTGTCTCGGGCTGTCTGGTTCTAAACTGACAGGCATCAAAGATACCATATATAAAAGAAGAGAACAGTGAGGTTTTTAACCCAAGAATCTCTCCATTTGTCAGAATGCTCAGAGTAGTTTTTTGATGAAAAAAGTTACAGAAATCAATCTGCAGTGACTCTTACAGGGTCCTAAAAGGACCCCTTTCAAATCATCTGTGGTTTGAAACAGAGCTATAACATTGGGACTACAACAGTCCCTTGTTAATAAATTCCTTTGAACATTGGGCAGCCATCCAGCAGTGCATACTGGTTTATGTCTTTAGCATACCTTCCTGTTCCAAATCATGTCATGTTATTATTAGCCCAGTTGTGCTCCCATTACTAAATGAAAATCTCTCCTGACTTCTTCCTTTTTTTTATGTGTGAGTTTCAGCAAACTCAAGGAATCCCAATACAAGGTCATGTTGTCACTGCTTCTATTCAGTGTGTACATTGGGAGGACAGAGAATGTTGTGGGACTCTTTAGAATGCAGTCTCATCAGTTTCCTTATCTTCCTACCCCTTAACTCACTAAATCTGTCTTTGAATAATGTGTGTAATACTGACCTGGTGGGAGTAAAATCCAGACATAAAAAAGAGAAGTACAAAGAGAAATATATGGAGGATTAACTTTTTTTTTTTTTTTTCCCTAATAAAAAAATGTATATTCCTTCTTTGTTGAGCAAATTTGTAATCATATTATTTTTGCATGCGATGCTTCTGGGCTCTCTGCTGAAGACAATAATTGGATGTATGCTTTCCCATTAGAATCATGTCAGAAGAGGGCCTTTATCTGTTTTGCAAGGTAGAAGCCTTACATTAATACCTCTGACCGGAACACCACAATGCAAGCATCAAAAGAGTCACTTTGGGATAAATCCCTTAACCTTGAAATAATGGTGAAGAAATAACATTGTTGATTTTCTTCTGTCACTTCTCATCCTGTGAGAAAATGAAAGTAAATACTTAAATTTAAAACTAAAAAGCCCCATTAAGCTATTTTCTTCTTCCAAAGTACTAGCTACACAGCTGGATTCTTGCTGTCTAAGGAGACCATCAAAGGATCTCTGATCACCAGCAAGTAGGGCAGAGTGGTATTATCAAATCTGTACAGTGAAACAGTTATTGGCTATGAATCCTATATTCACTGGTGAGCTTCAGGCTAGCTTTTAGTCTAGCCCCATGGACATAATGTCTGTTGGCAGCTGGATTATATCCCATGTGTTGCAAAGGAGAATCTTCTGTCTTAGTTTTAATCAAAAGAGGTGTGTGATCTTGTCTTGTGTGATCTGCACCTATGATATGAACCCATGCATGGAAAGTAGCACTGACTGATCTACCCCAGTGAGAAGTCTTTATCCAAACTAAATGGCTAATACACAATAACTAGCGACAGCACTGCATTTCACTGTGCACAAAAAGGAATTTTTACCTTAACCAGTAGGAAAGCTTCATAGTATGTTTCAGTTCTGCCGTAGTTAACATGAAAAAGAGGCTTGGGGTCAAACAATTTGTAGGTTGTCCACTGGCACCACCTGGTGAAGGGTCTTCAGACATCATGCCTCATAATGAATTTGGAAGAGAAAAGTTACAAGCATTTCAGGATTAGTCAGTGTGAAAAGATGTTGCTTTAAAAGCCAAGCTGCAAATGAAGAGTTACCACTCTGGGAAGTCTGCAGATTTGAGCATAAAATCTCACTACAGTTTCAAATGTCTCTCAGATGTTTACTTTTTATGAAAAAAAAAAAGTAAAAAGTTCTTTTTTGTTATTTGTGGTATTACATAAAATGCAGCATCAGCATAGAATGATTTTTTTTTTTTTTTCTCAGAGAAATTCCCATGATTTTTATTTCCCAGTTTAATATCTCAGAGCCACTTAGCTAGAAAATTAAACAGAAAAGGATTATAAAAGATTAGTCAGACATACATACAGGGCTGGTATCAATACTGAGTTTTTCTTTTTATTATGTGCCATGACTAGATGATGAAAGACAAAACTTTTTCAGAGTTGTCCCTGCGTGCTGAGGAAAACTGCAATCAATATTTTCCTGCCTGTCATTATAAGAAAACACATCATTCAAAGAAAGTAATTAGCCCATAATTATCAGGTGATAATGAATACCACATCCAATATCTTACCTCTTTTGAAAGTTACAGTTATGCTGTGAGAGAAAATGAGACAAGAAACAGGTTTCAGTGCTTCACTGTCAAAATAGGTCACTGGGATCTTAAGTAGTTTATGAAGTAGTTGTTGACAGCTAAAAATAATCTCTGTGCAACGTAGAATTATCAAATCATCAAAATGTCTCCAAAAGAAGTAATCTACTCCAGCAAGTAATGAAGATTATTAGTGATTAACTAATTACCAATCCAATAAGGAAAGGAGATGAGGGCAGCTGTTAGAAGGATTAGTAAACAATAAAAACACAAATGTATGCAATGAGAGTATATGCTGGATCTTGTAAATGAGAAAATTCAAGGAAGGTTCTATCCTTTTTAAACGAATCAATCTTTTGTGTGTATAGTATGCATTTACACCATGAAAATTATGACCAAGGGAAGTAACTGAGGTCACAAATTAATAGTATTCCAACACAATTTGACAGGTTTATTGATACAAAGAATATCCCATTATCATAGTCGATGCTATGTAAAATTATGCATAAGTATTATTAGATCTTATGCTTGAAGCTTGAAGCCCACCTTGTTATTATTTGTGATAAGGAGGAGAGCTGTGTGGCAGCAAATTAACCTTAAACTTGGCTGCTTAGAGGTTTTATAACTTCTATTTTAAGTGCCTTCTGCAAAACAACTTTGGAGTTTGGGTAAGTGAAATTTGATGCAGAGGATGATTCTGATGTTCCTGTTTCTTTCTACTTGTTCCTTTCCATGGGATGAGAAGTAAGCCCTTGAGAAACAGTGTATGTGAGGACAGATTTTTAACATTATTATTAGATAAAATATGCCCTGGTGCTCTCATAAGGACAGAACACCTTAATAACCTGGTATATGCATGGTGCGCTTCACATTTTCGTGGGTGTTGCCTGAGGTCTAAGCTTTTCCCCAGATTGCCTAATAAAGAGGTAGTAGGTATTGTGGTCTTATTATATCTGCTACTATAAACATTAGAATTTGATTCTAAGACCATTAATGACATGCTTACTCTTGTTACAATTTACACAGCAACCAATATAAACTGAAACAGAAGTGTTTTTACAAGATAGAGAAGGGACTTCCTCTTAGCACCTGGTTTCCTGTCTTCATCGAGCTCTTAAAAAAAAAAAAAAAGTATTTCTCTGTGTAATATTTTCCATACTTGGATTTGTTCATTTGAATGGAGAGACATTTAGGGAAAAACAAACAAACAAAAAAAAGCTATTAAGCTGTTTTGGGGAGAAAGAAGTAAATACATGTATTCTGGGAGAACCCAAAATAAAAGTTCACTTTAAGATTGGCTATTCCTCACAATCTGCAGTTTTTCAAGCTCTCTGTGGGCAGAGTAGCAACTCCAGTTTCAGTTGTTTCAGTTTTGGGATCATATTCTTATTCAGACTTAATGAATTTTACCTGAAATCTCCCAACAAGACAATACAATGTGCACATTAGAATAATTTAAAATACCATTTCTACATGCACAGCAGCAGCCATTCCTAATATTTTGAGTGTATGTCACAATACTGTTGGTAGCAGCTAATATTTACATAGTAATGTGGCAAATGTTTAAATAGAGATGACTTTCTCTGGAGGCAGTAAGTACAGAAGCACTTTCTTTCTCACCATACTGTGTGTTCCACCGCATCGCATCATGCTATTATCCCATTGTTGCAAAAAGCAGCTGCAGATGGTGAGACCTTTTGGACTTGCTACACTCCCAAAGGAGGAGCAGAAGTAATTAGGCTCTCCCTGCTCCCTATGAAACCACAGGCAATCTTCAGTGGCTGATGTAGTGTGACTCGACTTTATCCCCAGTGTACCACAGGAACTAATAGGTCCAAATGAACTATAAATGATAGTGTTAGACAGCAATTGGTACTCCTTTTATCAGTGTAATTACCACTATGTGCGAAAATCTAAATTAGGAACCAGCCCCTGAATGGCAGCTCAGCTGTGCTAGAATCAGCAGAGAAAAAGAGGTAAAGAGTGACTTCAAGTAGTTGTGTTTTCTTCAGGCTCAGGAGCCATCCATATTCTTGTTAGGCATCGCAATCTGAGTTATTTGTTCAATGAAATTTAGAAACAGCTTGATGTTTTGACAATGAATCATTTCAGCAAGCTTTTCAGCTATAATCTGTGGACTAAATACTATCTGTGTATATATAATGATGTTTTTCTTATGAATATTCCATTTTTAAAAATAAACCTAAGCTTGCCAATGGACAGTACAAGGATAATAGGATGAATTTTCATTAACTGCTCACTGTGAATATGTCTGCTATATTAGTGGTGTTAGGCATATTTTATCATAAGGTATTATGTATCTGATTCATCCACAGATATAATGTGATCTCTGCAAATCATTTATGGATGCGGGCAGGAAGTATTTCTGATTAAAGCATTCATACTACAACAAAGCAGTTAGGAAGACATGTCAGAATTTTACCCTAGATCACAATAATATCCATACATCATGTCCATAACATCATGTACCCCATCCTAAGACAGAAAGTACCAAAGATTATGTTTGTGGTATGTACGATAGACCTTAAGTATTTGTAAATGCTTGAGAGAATAAGAAGTCAGAAATTAGTGTCAGGGTGTTTTCTGGCTGTTACACTTTTAAAGAGGAAAAAGGAGAATCTTTTTCATGTTTGGGACTCTCAGGATGGAATTCTTTGTTACAAAGCAGATAAACTCTTGTCCTAGGAAGAGTTAACATAAATTTTGTCGCAGCCTTGATGATCCCCAGGCCTTTAGCAGTCTTGATGATCCCTGGAACCCGCATCTATTTCTGCTGTCTTTGCAATTCCTCTGAAGGTGTTACATCCTTAGCATCTTCTCCATTGGACTAAACAAGTATAGTTCCCTTAATCCTTAATCCATGTAGGTTGTATGTTCTTTGTCCAGAGTGATCAGAGTCTATATGTAAAGAGGTGAACAGTGATCTACACTCCACCGGTTGACTAGAGGATCTCTGTTTATAAAAGAAGTCACTAATTTAGTTTCAGACATCTTCACTAAATCATATCATTGCACCCAGCCATCATTTCCAACATAATCCTTATGGGTGCTCACTAGAGTTCACTTTTCATAAGGGAAACCTGCATCACAACAAGTACTATATGTATACTGTACATCAATGAATATCAGGCACTAAAATCTTCTTTCAACAGGAAAGACACAGGATTAAGCATGTTTCAGTGCTCATTTATGCTTCAATTCAGATAACGACAAACTCATCCGAAGAACTCTGTGACAGAGTTTCCACCGAGAGACATGTGACTGGAATTAAAAGTGTTTATATCAAGCAGGTCAGAAATATCAAAGTGTTTTTTTTTCCTTTGTTTTATTTTTTTTTCCTTTTTTTTTTTTTTCCTGATTTCTGCAGTGTGAATGAGACTGCATGAGGGATGATTTTGTCCTATTCTTTCTTGTCATTGCTATTAAGATATTATTGATTTTGGTTAGACCTATTATCACATTTTGCTGAGGCATCTTTAGAAGCTTAGATACAAAGTTTCCTTATAACTCAACTATGTGAAAGTATTAGGACATTTTAAGAAGCTGAAGTCAGATCTTAACTGGTAAATACTGAAGGGATAGGTTTCAAAGGGGACATGGGAACTCCTGGAAAGGTCTCAGGAGTCTCAAAAAAAGGTCTCAAAAAAGGTCTCAAAAAAACCAAAAAACTTTCATAGCATTCGTATAAAAATGAGAAGAAAGAACCATTTCCAAACCAACGTTTTTCCTTCTCAAAGCCTGAAGGATGTCTCATGAACCTGCATGTACAATTTTCTGCCCAGGCAATTGTTTGTCAGAGAAAGTTACAGAATATCAGTATGCCTGAACTTACCGATTTGTGCATGAGGTGATGTTCATTTCTCAGCTAGAGAGAAATCAGATTACTTTAATGAATAAAATCATAGGCATCCGTTCTGCAGACAATATTGAATGAGTTCACCTTTGTGTTCAAGACAGAACATGAGTGCAAAATTGTTGCCAAATTTGCTTATATAGCTGTTGTATAACCATGCTGTAACTTTATGAACTGATATATAACAGCAATTCCTTTTGTCTTCTTAAAAAACTGTCTTTAAACATGGACAGTATATGAATAAGAGGTGCAGATGTAGAATAAACAGGTATTTTATGATAATTCACTTATCCCTTCAGATGAAATGCTCTATTTACAAGTACTTTGTAATCCTTTTCCAGTGTTCTTACAAGACTTTAAATTTTAGCTATGTAGCAAAAATACCAGAAAGGGCTAGCTACTAACAAATGGAAACCCCCTTTGGAATTCAAACACAACTGTTCATGTAGGGTTGGTTTTTTTTTTGTATGGAAATGTGCCTTCTTCCCCCTCTAAAATATTTCACTTACAGTAAAATAGATGGAAAGAAATAAGAAAAATTCTTATTAGCTGCTGGTGCACCTGCCCCGTGGCCCAGCGCAGTTTGCATGAAGAGCAAACCTTACATGTAAAGCACGCCTTACATGTAGATGACACCTACATGAACAAGTTTGTATCTACAGTCATTGATATGACAATGCTCTATGTTTATGTAAGATTCTGTCTTTTGTGAGATTTCTTCCAACACAACATGAATTTATAAAAGTATAGTGTTAAAACAAAGTCATTGATTTCCTCCAGGGAAAGAGAAAATTTAAAGGGTCAGCTCTATATGAGAGAATCAGCATAAAGGAATACAACTTAAATTACATTTTTCCACACTGATATTTTTCTGATAAATACTAAAAGTAAGATTTTGAACAAGAAATTTCTGCACATATTTTTACTTCTAATTTATTCCTGAATTCCAAGAGTGAAATAGCTTTCCAGTTCAGAAACAAGAAGTCAAAAATTTTCGCAATACTGAAATGGACCTCAAGGAGATAACTAATTTAAAATTGACTTCTAATGTGATGCCATGCCTAAGAGAGAGAATGGGCTCTTTATTTCTTTTATAAAATACTACAAGAGCCACAGATGAAAAATACATAAAAATCTGTAGATGCCGTCATCTCAACTGACTACAAATATAGTAATTGATGTACTTAACTTGTTAAAAAAGAAGGAATTATCACATTAATATTTTCCCAAAGTTATTCTGCTTTTCATTTAAGTACTTGTACAGAAGTTTTTATTAGCTTTTCTGTTCAGTACAGAGCACTTAAGGATCGTGTGTCAATTTTTTTTTTGTGTGTTCTTTTCTATGTAATGCAAATCAATGGTCAAGTTCATTATGACTTTACAAAAAGATTTGAATTTCTTGTTAGGATTTCACTTGGAAGAGCAAACAGACAAGAGAAACATTTATCTACAAATCCATATAGGAACCAACTGGCTTGGGGCCTTTCACTTTATGCTATAAACATATTTATGATGTTTCACCATCAGAATTAATGAAACCATCATCAATGAAAATTTGAAACTATTTTTAGGGAAACAGCTGGCTTGACAAAGCTCTCACTGAGATAGTATCTCAAATCAAGACGCAATTTCTAATCAAGAAGAGTCAAGTGAATAGAAGACTTCCTATTGATATTGAGGAGATTTTTTCAGTTTGATGTGGACTATACAACAGGTTTCTCACCTGTCCATACCCTGGGTTTCTTTATTTTAATTGAGTTTCTTTAATTCTCTTGTATAATGAATATTATTATTATTATCATTATTTTGCATGAACCACTATATTTAACAAGAGAAAGATATAATGTGACAGTGTTTATAGCTTAAAATTTAGGAAATCTCTGCAATACAGCAGAAAGATTGGTTGTAGCCTTAGTCTCTACCTTTTTTGTTGTTGTTGTTGTTGTTCGTTTGTTTGTTTTTAAATGAGAATGAAAATGAGAAATATCTCTCTTTCATTCAAAGAGAGCAGGAAAAATATGAATGCCTAAGAAACAAGAAAATAATTTGCAATTAGGTTTTACTTCCTACCTACAAAATGCATATGTTGTGGACCTCGCAGGAACCATCACAGTTTGTGATTCATATCAAAGTTTGCAGTACTCTTCCACATACAGTTTAAATGGTTATAACAGTATACATTCCCTGATAAGGCTATTTCTTTTCACTACTGCAAGCTGCCAGAAATGCATGGCCATGTTGTTGCATGGCTGAAAATATTGTCTTTAAAATCTGAAAACATTTCAATAGCTTTCATGGGGCATGAGAAACTGGAACATAATATAAGTTCAAAATCCTACACTTGGATGAAAGCTCATTTGACTGGAGGTATAATTCTTGGGGAAAGCCTTCCAAAAGGTGCAGAGAACAGAAAAAAAGTCAGATGGGAATAGTGATTCCAGTTCAGCGGAATTTAAAACATCCCTCTTAATTTGCTAAATTATATGTCTGGTCTTCCTACATTTCCTATAATACTGCTAGAAAAACAGAGAAAACATGGTGCTACTGCTGCTCTAGAAAAACACATTAGGAGGGAAGTCTACTCTTCTGACTAGTTTAGGTGCCTAATGTTGAGATATATTAATTCCTGTTTTATTTTCTTCCAGTGCTTATGCCCCAGAAGTGCTTCCTCCAGATTAGAAAACAGGCATAGTACTACATAACGGTGTTAGAACTTGGCTTTAGATGGTTCAGGTAAGCTTGCATAAAATGTATGTACACAGCTATGTCACAGATTTGAGGGAACCATTAACTTAAATACCATTGACAATAAAGCAGTATTGGGAAACATGATGATTCATTTTGAGTGGCGTACAGGCTGCTGAATCTTGGAATATTAACCCTTGCTGTGATGTTCATAAAAGAGATGATTAGAGTCTGTTACTTGAAAAGTTAACACAAAATCAATACCTAGTATTGAAAACAGAGATCTATTCTCCTAGCAGTCTAGGGCTGAGCTATCAAGTAGATTGCTGGGAGCTGAATATGTATTCTATTTTCTTTCTGTCTTGATTTGTTTTTAAACTATCTTATATGTTGGAAAGTCACTGAGAAAATATTTGCCTTGAGGAATACAGGTGTATGTGGCAAAACAAAATACCAGCCTGTTCTGGACCTGGAAAGTTATTCAGCAGAAATACTAATTATTGATATTAAAATTCTTGATACAGTGAAGGCATGCACTTCTGCTTTCATAGCCTATTTTATCCATGAATCTTGAATACAATATTCTCTATGAAATAAAGACTCACTTCTCTCTCAAAATGCTTCTATATATTTTCTCCATATTTCTATATTAGAGTTTGTGCCTGGATCATCCATCCCTAACAGTTTTTAAAAAGCAGTTACCAGCAGGTCTAGTGAAAATTCATTTGCAAGGGAATGAGCTGTGTTCTGATACAGTTGCATTTAAATACCAGATCAAATATAAGATTTGGTTATAATAATATTTTTTATAAAGTCTAGTTATAAAATGAACATATATGATGTCTTTTTGGACTATCATAAACCTTGATCATGTATCATAAGTATTAAATTAAAATATTCACACAAAGACAACAAAATAAATGAAACAGCAGCACATTAAAAAAGCTCCTTGCTTTGATGTTTTGAAATTTCTTTCACTGCTTAGTTTAAACACCCTACAATACCTTATATCATCTTATAAGCATTTTGATTTTGGGACTTATTTTAATGTGAAGACATTTTGCAAAATCCTTCAATATACTGAAGTACAGATAAACTCATTCTTTTTCAAATACTGAGATTTTCTTCTGCATATATTTTCTCACTGTAAGACAAAGAAGCTCCAGATTTCCTTATGCAAATATGTGAGAATTCACCTTTACCATTGATTGCAGAAAATGATGTATTTAATTAATAGAAGTCAGTAAATTCTGTTAAGGAGCACATCAGCAATGAAACGACTTTCATCATTTCAAGCTTTCAAGCTGTAATTGTGTGTAAAATTATCCATTTAATCTCTATATATTTATTTTTATTTTCTTTAGTTTAATTAAAATTGAGAAGGAAAATAATTATTCTTTTAAAAAGAATATAAGCAAGCTTTTTTTTTTTCCCCCACTTCATATATTATATGATGTAAAAATAAATATATATAATTATATATTTATTATATATATATATATATATATATAATAAAATTATATATTATATATATATATATATATATATATATATATATTATGATGTGCTATATCATTTTAAGGAACTTGCTCAATCCAAGGTGCAAAATTCCACTAACTTCTAAAAAGAATTTTGCCTATTTAAGAACTGAAATTAGCTTATTAAACAACTTACAGTTTACTGAAATGATCTTTTGAGTGCAATTCCTGTTAAGGTAAACAGCACATTGCACTTCCCTGGAAATTATAGAATTCAGAACTGTGCAAGCATGACAGTGCAAAGAAACTGTTTTACACAAAACCTTGGTATTTCTTCCTTCTGACCTCAATTACATGTATCAGTTATCTTTGACTTCATCCCTGAAAATCATGCATGCCCTTAAATTCAACAATGGAAAAGAAGACAGAGGTTGGTGGATATGTAGAATAAGAAAAAATCCCCTTCCTTCAGGGATTTTATGAATAGTAGCAAAGGTTCTATGGTCTATGGTTTTACACTGATAGGCAGCTAAGCTTCACCACAAGACTTCGTCACTTTCCCTCCTCCAAGGAACTGGAGGAGAAAATACAATGAAAAAAAGGCTCATGGGTTAAGATAAGGATAGGAATATCATTCACCAATTACCACCACAGGCAAAACAGATGCAGCATAGGGAGATTAATGTAATTTATTACCTATTATTACTAACAGGCTAGCGCAGTGAGAACCAAAAGCAAACTAAAAACACCTTCCCCCTCATCCACATTCCTCTACATCCTTCCCCGTGACTAGTTCCAGGGGAATAGAGAATGGGGGTTTCAGTCAATATATAGCACTTTGTCTCTGCTGCTCCTTCATGGTCAGTCTTGTGCTGTTCCACATGGAGGGCTCCTCCATGGGCTGCACTGTGGAGATCTGTTCTGCGGTGGGACCCATGGGCTGCAGGGGGACAGCCTGCTCCACCAGGGGCCTCTCCACAGACCACAGGGGAACTGCTGCTCTGGCACCTGGAGCACCTCCTGCCCTCCTTCTTCACTGACCTGGGTGTCTGCAGGGCTGCTTCTCTCTACTTTTTCTTACAGCTCTCTCCCAGCTGCTGTTGTGCAGCTGGTTTTTCCTTTCTTCAGTATGCTCTCACCAAAACCTTGCTAAAGGCAAGTCCTAAAGGTCCTAACAGACAAAGTGAAACTGCTAGTGTGGAGAACAGACTTATAACTAACTTCTGTGAGATACTGCAGTGGGTCTGTAAAGTCAAAGTTCCTAAAGAAAAGGACCTGGACTTGGAGATGTCCAAATGGCCTGGCCGGGAGAACACATATCCTCAAGAAATCTGTGTCCTTCTGGAATGGCAGGCAGAATCTCCGTGGAATCCTAAGTAATCTAACATAGCGCTAAGGACCTATTTTTTGGCAACTAAAACATCCTTCTAGTTGACACAGTAAGAAATTTGGTTTGCCCCAAAATGGATTATTTTTAGGTAGACACATACATTTGGTACAAAGTAGATTTACAGCTGTTGCCTGATTTTCCTGTAAAAAAAAAAAAAAAAGCACATTTGTGCATTGAAATACTAGTGTTGAACATTGTCCCCCTTTGAATTTCTGGATTTTGATATTGACTTTTCTTGGTGGCATTAGAATTCAGTGAAATGAACAAGAAAATCATGAAAGTTAAGGCTGTTATAAGCTCTGCATGTGCTCTAAAAATAATATCAGATATCAGCTTTGACATGTCATCTTTACGAGTGTTTATTTTTGCTCTGTGTTAGTCATTACCTGTGTTTGACTAAGCGCTTTTTTACATTCTGTCACACATACCTAGGTCTCCTGCTTTTCCTCTCGGGGCAGTCAGTGCCATTTGCTGCCCTAAAGATTTTTGAAGACTAACTATACCAGATAGAAAAAGGAGGGCAGAGAGCACACAGAAGACCACTATCCTGCTCCATGGCACAGCTGGGAAGTCTGTTTCATTTCAGTTCTGCTCCAAGAGACAAGTCCTTGGAAAGAACAGATGTTCTTCACTCTGCTTGTAGTGAATTTCAAAAGTACTACCAGAAAACACATGCCAAAACCTTCTGTAATGTATTTCTGCTTGCAATTTCTTACAATTTCTTATGATTACATTGGACAGGTGATGTCCATTCCTAGTGGAAATGCAAGTCAAAAAAGCAGTAACCCTAATGTAAAACTTCAAATCATAAATTAAAAGAGATGATGTAAACTTTGATGTTTTCACTGATCCTAGAGATCAAAGGATAATTTTGTTTATGCAGCTGTAACAGGAACTCTGCTCAGATGAGTATAAATAATGCTGCCTGCTCTGAAATAATAAAACTAAGATGTATACAGAGCCATCCTGAAATATTTAAAGAAAATATCCCATTAACTTTCTTGGAAGAATGATAAATGAGCATTTATTTTTAATTTTAATTACTTATTTTTTTCTGATACTGCTAAATAAATAAATGGATTTAATGAAAAGAACAACAAACAACTAGGGGAAAATATTTTCAATATGCAATCATCAAAATGCTTCATGAACATTATTTCATTAGCCTATAGAAAATAATTAAGAAATTAAAATATAGAAAATAATAATTAAAATTAAAAAACAAACCAAACAAACAAAAAACACACCTGTTTGATATAGTTATTGTTCTATGCAATGCACTTTTATCTCTGGTGTATGGAGCCAAGACAGATTAAATTTCTGAAACACTCAACTATTTTATATACCTTACTAATACAGCTACATTTAAGTTGTGTCAGCATTTTTGTGACAGTCTCCATTTTCAACACAGTTTACAACACAGATGTAAAAAATTATTCCATACTGAAAATGTATTTTATCTTTTCATACAGATAGGAATGTTATATACTTAAAGGTTACTATATGCTTTATTCTATATATAAAATATATACAAAGCATAGAGTAGATATAAAATAAGATATTTTTTCTTAAGTGTAGATTTTATTAAAGTACTATTAGCATCACAGAGTGCACACATATATACAAAAATTTATGATGAATATACTTCTGGATATTTAAACCAGATTCAAAAGCTACAATTCTTAAACAGAATTTTGGCTTGTAGTTTATGCACTACAAACTAGATACTCAAAATAAGCAGTCTGAGACTGGTCTAAGAAGAGTTGTATGTGCAGATGTGGTGGTGTGTGAAGATATGAAATTCTATTGCAAAGTGAAGGAGTAAATAGGGCCATGTTCTGTGTCATTTAATATCACTGCAAGTCACAAGGGTGTAACTGGGAGCAAAATCAGGCCTCTAGGATTTGGCCAAGAATTCTTCATGTCAAAAACAGAAAGAAGTATTGGAAATACCATCTAGGGACAGGATTTTGTATTCTCTGCACACTCAGAATCCACATTATATCGCTGCTTTGAGCATGCAAAGAATACAAGATTTGTGTTCTAAAAGCAGGAATTATATTTGCCTAAGTGCTATATTCCAGTGTCATATTAAGCAGACAGAACTTGGCATATATAAATGATTTTGAGAAGAAAAGACAGATGAACTAAATATCAGGAAAGAACAGAAGAACTGATTTGATTCCCCGAGATAACTTGATTTAGTGAGATAGCAGGACGATCTAAAAAGGTTCAAGTAGAGGAGAGGGGAACAATGACCTATAAGAATGGTTGAGCTAGTATATTCTAGATCTTTATATACAGAAAGGATTACCACAAAAAGGGGCATTGGGGCAGAGGAGTAAGAGCAATAGCAGATTTAACAATAGGAAACTTTTTTGTGTAACTTCAGTACAGACTCAATACAGCTGGCCAATCATATTATAAAACATGCTAGTTTCTTCTGTAATTTGTAATACAATATGCCTCTTTTTGACAATGAATATTATTAGAACAGTGGAAAGACAGTAATATGAAAGGCAGCTCAGCCCTTCAATGACAATAGACAAGAAGCAAATCAAAAAATAATCCTTGCTTCTATTTATTATCTCCCCCAAAAATGTCCCAAATCAAACACTCCAGGTGAAATATCCCATGAAGTTTTCCTTCTCTGATTCTTTGTTGACTGCAGAGCAAAGCTTTATCCAAGCTACCTTGTGCTATGTACATGTATATCCTGGCAGGTGTTTTTGGGAGAAAGTTTCCATGAACTAAGTGTGACTGCTTCGATATTTTAGAATGATGAGGATTGGGAAACCAAACCAAACCAAACCAAACAAACAAGCAAAGTGAAATAATCACAGATACAAGATTGAACCCAAAATGCCAAATTATTTATCAGTATTATTACTTTTTCACATCTGGTTCCAATAGAAATCCCGAGGATACTGTAACTTTACAGATGTAGTATAAGTCATCACTTTTATAATACAGAAGTCAAGCATTTTGAATTTTTGTTTTGTTTTGTTTTAAAGGTAACAGTGCAGGAACCATTGTCTGAGAAAAGGAGTAAGATGAAAATACATTTCGTTTGACTTCACAGATATGATATGAAGACAATGCAGGAAGTCAATATGTTAATGAGTTGTTGGTGTCAAAATATATAAACCCATACAACCATATAAATGGATTTCATACAAACTAATAAAAACAAAACAAAACAACAACAATGACAAAATAATAAATTTCAATAAATTACTTATCAGAAAGAAAAGAAAGGTAGAGGTTCCCCAAGTACTACTCTTCACGATTTACCATCATTGGTAATAAGAGAAACTATTGTTACAGGCAACACAGGTCTGAATACAGACACTGTAATCTCAAAAACTATTTTTTTTTAAAGAGAATACTGTTGAGTTTGTTGCTCACCTTCTTCAATCAAGAGATTTCTAGATACAACAGGAAAAAAAGACTGCCATAATACTTTGTGTGCGCTTTCTTATAATTGTGCTTCCAAATTTGGAGACTTAACTTCCATAAGGATTTTATATATAAATATATATATATTTAACCCCCCATGCTGTATTGATCCATAAGGAACTGCTCTCCTAACTGTGCAACTCCTTTCATAACCCAAGCAGGCTCTTTGCCAAGATTTATATTTTCTTCTTGGAGTCAATTTTTCTCTAAAAAAGGAGCATTAGACTTGAGTCAGATCCTTGGGTGCTGTAAATTGTCAAAGGTCTGTTGAAATCAATGGTGCTGTGCTGATTTACCCCATCAGTCCTGGCCAATTAATAATTTGACCTCTCTCCAGAAGTCATGATGCAGGCTTCGAGGTTTTTACAAGTTCTATCAGAAGCTTTTAGCCAACAGAGGTCCCATGGCAGGGCTTCTAGCTGTTATGGCCTGCAGGTATAAACTTGATCAGCATGATTTTGTAAGACCGACTGGTTATGAGCTTCTTTGTTTAACATTCAGGGTTCCCTATTTAAAGCTGTTAATTTCAGTAAAGAGCAGGGCTGCCTCCTCCAGCAGCTCAGGCCCAGGACTTCTGCCTGAACACTTGGGGCCCAGCCTGGTGCTTGGAGACCTGCAGTCAGTGCCCAGGCTGGGTACATGCCCAGTCCTTCTATTACCCTGACCCCAGCCTGAGAGCTCTGCTACTTGCTGGCTAGTCCAGCTTAAAGTTTGCTAGTGAATACACATGCACACCGCATACACACTGAATTGGGGAAGACGCAGACTCTTAGCCCACCCCAGTAACTGGTACCAGGCACACAGGCTGCAACCCACGGCCCTGCTCCAGTAACTGGTGCAGTGTCTACCCTCACTTTTCTTACACTAGCCCTAAACCAGTAACTGGTTTAGGATCACATACTGCTCCTGCCCCATTGGCTGAGTGTAGAAGACCCTACTTGCTCCAGTAGCTGATGCTAGGTCCTCACTCCCTCCAGCAGCAGGCACCACAGGCCACGGGAGCAGGCACCAGTAACTGGTTCACTCACACACACACATCTTGTTAGGGGTTGGCATGTAGAAGTCCTTTACTCCCCTATGAGTCCTCACAGAAGAAATTGTGAAAATGCAGAGAGAGAATTAAGAAAAGATCTAATGAGGAAATATATCAAGATAGGACAGACTGCTGTGATCAAGTACAGGGCTTGGCCTGACAAGTGTACTGACCAGCTCCATTTTACATGTGACTAGCTCTTTTTTACCCTTTCCTCCAAACCCCTCATCACTTTGCTCCTCCCTCTCTCCCTCCCCCTGCACAACCTCAGTCTTATCAACTGCAAGGTTTATGTTGATTTTGGAGTGGGGGGTGGGAGGTGTTTCTTGTCATCATCTCCATTTTGCTTTGTCGAGTCTGTGTTACAGCTTTTGCTTATTGCTTCTCCCCCCCCCCTCTTTTTTTTTTTTTACGTTCTTACTATCCCAATCCAGAAACCCTCAATCGCACAACCCTTCTTAAATCAACTTTCACAAATGCTCTCTCTTTTCATATCAATTAGTTCAGCTAACCAAGTTTTTCTGGTCATCTCCCAATTTAGAAGTCCTCTACCAGATAAGCTGGCTGGAATAAATAAAAATTCCCACATTCTCACATGTCCTCATCAATTAGTGTGACTGGTCAGACACGGTTCCCACCATTGCTTCCCATTCTTATTATCCCTTGTTGTGCTGGAAAAGATCCTCCCCCAGATACACTTAAAGGAGCAGGCGCTCTCCTTCTACATATCCTAACAAAAGTCTGTGGTTTCTTAAGCAGTGGAAAAGAACAGAAGGATTTAATAACTGACAAATAATTCATAACAGTCATTTTAAGTTCATCAGTCACCAGAGATTTTTCTAGGGCGGAGATTAAGACAACAGGAACCATATGACACAGAATTATTGTAATTATTTTCAAAGGTTTTGGAGTTCACAGCTTGAAGAACTAGAAGATCACGCTCACTCTGAATTACATAGGCAAAGGTGTTTAGCATAAGCTGTTGATAATTTACTCAGGGCTGACAAAATATAAAAGCAATGCCACAGTCCGCATCTTTGACAACAGTTAAATATGAATCTATAAGGATGGTGAAACCTGAAGGCAGTGCCCACCAGGAAAGTTTCCCTGCTCTATATAGTATTTGGCATTGTAGTTCCCACCTCCTCACCTGTTTTGCATTCTGTACTGAGATGAACTTTTTAGTCAGTTTATGAGAAAAGAAGGAAATTCAAACCATCCGTAATATCTATCCAAGAATAAGTACCATAAGTATGAAATTTGAAGTTGTGGAAGAAATTGTTTCTGAAAACGTCTCACAGAATAACTTAAATGCTGAAGTTATCCTGGAATTCTGCAGTGTATCGGGACCAACCTTCTAGTTGCATGAAAGGCCCTGAGGAGGTCATCTAGTGCAATCCCCTGCTCAAAGCAAAGTCAAATACAAAAGGTTGCTCAGGTCTATATCCAGTCAGGTTTTGAATATCTCCGAGAGTGGAGAGGCCACAGCCTCTCAGGGTAACCTCGGATTGAGAAGGTTTCATAGAATCTTAGAATCATAGAATCATGGATTTTCCAAATTAGGTTTGGTTTGGAAGAAACCTTAAAAATCATTTAATTCCAACTCCTCTGCCATGGAATTGGCAAAAGACAAATGTTTTCATGCCCAAGTATTAAGGAACTTCACTTTCAGTAGGAGTAACAGTATGAAATCAGATTTAATAAAAATTTTGTTGTGCTTGATTTCTCATCATGATCGAGAAACATGGCTGTTTCAATCCAATCTCATGTAGAATTTCTCTAAACACAGAACACAGATAAGTCTCAGAAGAGATTATTTATTCATTCATCATGAAAGTCTAGGGAAAAAAAAAAAAAAAAAAGGAAGAACAGAATTCCATAAAGAAAACTACTGTATTATTAGGTATGGATCAACACCTCAGAATGCCAAGGAAGCTTGTAAGACCTCTAATAATTAGCATTGGTAAGCAACACTGTATTGGACAGTTACAATGTGATCATATTATTCTACTCACTAAAAATAAGTCTGAGTAATTCCATAACCATGATGGGACACTGTCCTAACTGCACAATTACTTCATTCAGCACTGCAAAATATCAAGACCTTACTGTATGCACATTTTCAATGACCATGTTGTAAAAAGTCAGATAAAAGAGTCCTGTATGGAAGTGGAAATTTGTATCTTTCTTGAGTTGTGTTTATTTCTTTATTAGCTGCATTATTTTATATACTGTAGTGGAATAGGCTCTATTCCTAGTAATTGATGTTCAAGTCTTCTAGAATAAAGCTTAAGCAATATGAGGAAATTAAGAATAGATTGTAATTTTGGTAGTGAATTTCCCATCTTAATCAGTTCAATTTGGACCTGGTATATTATTTGCATCCCGTGTTTTCTCTTTTCTCTTTTCTCTTTTTTTTTTTTTTTTTTTCTAGTAATTGATACTGAAATGAATTTTCATTTCCAGCTGCTGTGTTTGTTGAGGAGAAAGACGAATCATCATAACTCACCCATTTCCATAGAAATAGATATGGCCCATATTTGGGTACCTACGAAAATTGATGATTCATTTGTTTGTCAAATTTTAGCACTTACCTTTTCTAAAAGGTTGATTCAGGACATTTACTGGTCCTGTACAGAGATACTGTAAATGCTAGTATTATGAAGTGAAAGCTGAACACGTCTAACTTCTAAGGTACTCAGAATGCACTTTCAAACATTCAGACATCCTTCCAAATGCCCTAAATTCACGTGGTGACATTTCTCAATATTACACTGAAGGCAAAGGAAATGCACAAGATAAAAAGCCATTTGAAATAGTGTTTATTAACATGAAAATATGCTCTTTAATCATGGAGTGCATTCAAACCTGTTTAAAATGAAAATAATCCTAAAGCAGTGAAAGAAGTGCATTGCAAAATAAACCCTTAAACGTTAAATTACAAACTGAAAAAAATGAGAAGCAGACACAAGTGAATTTCTCTAATTTCAATTCTTGAAAAGACATACTAAAAGTATGAAATTTCAATTACTTATTTCTCTATCAGAGAGCTGAAATCCCCAAAATTACAATGTAATACCAAATTAGTTTGCTTTTAAAAATTATATTTGGACTTGCATATTTTGCTATGATATATATAGGACTGTGGAGAAGAATTTTTGACTTAGTAGCTAGTTAGATATACTTTCAGGATTAAACTTATTTTGTTTGAATTTATCAAATGTAAGCTAATTTCCTAAGCTCCTGCTGTCAGAAATGAAACAAAACAGAGAGGCAGAGATAAAGAAGCACTTGTTAAAAATATCTCTGTCCACTGAGGGAGTGGCTGAGTTAAACAGCAGATACCTAACACCTGGTAAGCTGAATTCTTATATATATTGTTGCTCTTCTATACTCTATAGTAAGCTTCCTCCAGATTTATTTTTTTTATTATTTTTATTTATTTTTTTTTCTCTCTCTTTTTCATTGGTCAGTAGTTCATTCAATAGAAGACCCTCACTGACAACCCCAATCAGAAAAGGTTAACCCCTTTGAAGTTACCCAGAATGAAAGGTAAATAGGTTATTGGGCTGTTCTAAGCCTTTTCATTGGATTAAAATTAATTATTTACTGACAGTTCAAAATTAAATTTAAAGGACACCTGTTATAATCTGAAAGTGTTTTTCAAATAATTCTTATACGCAAGCTACAATGCAATTCTAGTGGTTACATTTACATTCAAATGATAATTTTAGTTAAAAATTCTTCCTTCTTACATTTTTTTAAATTTATTTTTTATTCTGTTCTTATAGCCCAAGGAGAAAAGTAGATGCAGATGATGTAGCTATCTGAAAATCATACATTTAACTACCCCAAGAAAGAATCAATTATATTACGTCATTCTTTTCTGATTTGTTCTTAAAAAATACAACAGATAATTGTATGTTTACTCATCTCATTGTATGAGGATCATTTCCACCAGTCTTTTCTTAAGCAGATATTGCAACATGTGATTCTGCGCATTCAGATTCTGATGTCATCCTATGTTCATCTTTATGATTTATGATAACAGTTTGTATTTCTGATTCTTTTGAAAATCTTTCCAAGAATTTTGCTCAGTTGAATCTACAGCAATTTCTGTTCTAAGACCTTTTGTCTGAAAATTGAAATGTGCCCTTTACTCCTAATTTCTTTGTTTCATCATTAATGAGTAACATCAAAACTGGGGCTCATTTATTTAAAATGTGTTTCTGCTTCTGTTTGAAAATCCCATCTTTAAAAGCCAGAGGTGGAACATTTCTGCAGGCTTTCAGTCCCCTTGAGGTCCTTTGTTCTCTCTATAGTACATTTACAAGGGAACTCTATGCCAAGTAAATCTAATTTTCTCCCTTCAAATGTTCCTCTAAATGGTTATGATATTCCTTTCACGTCTTTTTAATTGATTTAGTTCCAAAAAGATCAGTTGAAGGCTATGTGGGGCTCTGCTGTATTACCAGTTTCTTCCTTAAGAAAGTAAGAAGTGCAGCTCATTCATTCTGTTAGCAATTTTCAGGCTTTTTTTCTCCCTACTCTTCTTCCAGACTATTTTTATTGCTATCCTACAGCATCATGTTTGGGGTGCTGCTATCAGCACATCACTGCAGCATTTAATATTTGAAGAATACTGAACCATCTTCGTAGCAAGATACCTACTAACTAGTACAGCTTTTCAGTACATATCGTCATTCAGATTATTGTTCTCATGTCCATTATTCTCATGTCCAAAAGAAGGACTTTGTCATAAAGAAAAGCAAAAGGACATCATGAACAATGTACATTTAAAGTTCATGGCAAGCCTGCTTCAGAACGAAATAAAGCAGAAAGGATGAAACTGACATTTATATTACGTGGTTATCATATCCTAGCATTGATAGAGATAATCTATCAGAGACCAGGGGTGGAAGACTGGGGGAAGTATGTGGGGAGAATAGAAGTTGATTTTTTGCTTAATATTTGTAGGAATTGTCTTCTTTATTTTTTAATTTCCAGGAGTTGTGTTCAACCTTATCTCAAGCCACAGGTTCTGTGATTTTTAGCTGAAGACCCAGGACATCCATGATAACATTCCTTCCTTTTTAATAGAGCAAATGTCACAATTTCTTATTACTCTAAAAGAGAGAAAAACTGTCTGTCAAAGAGATTCTATCTCCAACTCCTCCAGCTCCAGTAAACATTGGCTCCCTTCCAGGTGATGCCATAGGCTCAGGAAACTGCTTCTTAGAGCTCAAGTTAGCCCTAATTCCAGGGTTTCCAGAAGAAAAAGTATTCTAAATTCAGTTCCATGATTTGCTGGAAATGTCCAGCTAAGGGAGAGTCCCCTCTGCAGCAGCTTGATGAAACAGATCCACTGCTGGTGCTAGTGCCAGCTGTTTCCCTGAGCAGCTGCATGGGAATTTCAGGTTTCCAGCTGTGGGACAGTTAAGTCTCACCTCTGTCCTGGGGGTCCAGTTCACAGCCTTTGGGCAGACCTGCTAGAAATCCAAGCATCAACCTATGCTATCTACTTTAGACCTGCCTAAATCTTATCGAATCAAGCATTTCATACTTAATAATCAGCTAGTGTTTTCCAGGCCATAACTAGACCAATGATGTCAACAGGACATCTGAAGAGCTATAATGGAATCTAAAATAAACCTCACCTTCTTGTTGGTTCTGAGTTCATGAGACTGTAAATACATAGGAGTGTACAAAAGTAAACAGAAGAAAAGACTCTAATCTGTTCTAACAGTGGAAGTCTTGAAATCTTAACATGCTCCAAAACGTATAAAGCTATGCTTATTCTTTTCAAGGACAGAACCTCCACAACAATGTCAGAAAAACACATGGAGAGATTTTAATAAGAGTGGAGTGAGTCAGCCTGAGGAAGTCACATATTTCCACGTATAAAAGATCCTTGAAATTACAAATAGGTCATGTGCTTGAAAGGTCTGTTGCCTTCTGACCTTGTAGACAGACGGTTCTCTTGAATTTTTCACTTTTTTAATTGTTAGTGACTGTACCAGATATGTGGTTATTGTTACAGTTCAGAGAGTGTGGATGCAAGTTTTTTTTGTTTGATTGTGGTTTTTTTTTGAGCTTGCTTTCATTAGAAAGATGAAATTTAAATAGGAATAGCCTGAATTGTAGTTTTGTTTTCTAAATTTTATGTAATGAAAAAGTCAGAATTGTATATATTTAGAAAAGTCTCTGACATATGCAAAAAGGCAATTGATTTTCCCCTTCTATCTTCATGTCCTTTATATAAATAGAGTGACCGATCCTTATATAAATAGCGACCAAATTTATACATATTTTCTAATTCTGTAAGTGAATTAGTTAAAAGAAGCTTGTAATCCCTAAACCCATTTCAAAAGCAAACACAAATAAACAAAACTAATTGAAAAATTTCTCACAGGGTGATAAATCAGCTGAAAACAGGATGATCAGTAGCTTGGTGGCTGTGGTTATCTGGAGGAAACCACTTCTTCTAATTTGTTTCCCTTTCATTTGTTGTAGTGACAGCTGGTATTGACAGTAAACTGTCTTAACACAGCATAGACCCAAAATACTGCTGAAGTGATAGAGGTACTGAAATTGCTTTTTAACTCATCCCTGCAAAACATTCTCTAGAGTAGACTTCAGAATATTCTTTAGGGGGAAAAAAATCTCCTTAAAGTACTATGACTCCCAGTCTACAAAAGAAAGTTAAGTAGCATTTGAAATAAAATAGAATTAAGTAACATCTGGAATAAGGCAGAATTAAAAAAAGTGTGATAAAGGGCAGCTCAAACTGATAACACGGGTTATGAAAAGGAAGAAGGACCTCAGTCTGGTTAGAAAAACACATTTGAAACAATGTTTATCATGGCCAGACTCTAACACTGTTAGATACACTGAGTAGATCTTCTTTGATTCTATGATGGTATAAATATCCATACTTAAAATGTACTTACTGTGAGTATTTTCTCTGAATTGAATAGGACTACCCACAGAGTACAGAGCTGAATGCATACTGGTGTCTTGGCAGGTCTGAGGCTTTCTCATGTAAACAGCTGTTTAGATTTCAGTAAAGCTAAACTTAAAATAAGGATCTTTTGAGTAAAAGCAGAAAAAATCGTCTCTAAATATGGAATTCAGCCCTAAGGATAGATATGCTGTTTTACTCTGTAAGTACAAGCTTGCAAGATAATGTGTGCAAGCATATTATCCAGCCTTATGGTGTTGCAGACAGAAGAACTTGAATTTTAGCTAAATGAACCTGCAGACTCTTTGGGATGTCACTACCGTAACTGAATGGGATTTAGCACAACATTTGCTCCCTCCAGAATGGTTTGGAAATGGTGCAGATTACTAAGCCATATTTTTGAAAAGCAGAAGCTATGGTTATAACCTTTTGTTACTCTCCTGGATCCTCAAAGTAATTGTCTTGTCAGAATGCTTGCAACTGAAATGCACTATTTTCCTCAAGCATCCATGGGTAGGCTGTTCAGTGTATGAAGTCTTCTCAGCAGTCTGGCAGTGTCAGAGGCAGATCTTTCTACTTCACTGACTCTTTTATCTAATATCAATGAGTTTATCTGTTGCAGCTCATAGCTACAAGTCCAGACTTAAAATTTATCTGTGAATAAGCAAGGAATCCAACAAATATAGGGAGCTAAGAGTTCTTCCCACATGTCCTTTATTTCTGACAAGTCCAGTGAGAGCTCTTTCAGGAATCACGGAGGAACAAAGCACTCATTTCTTTCTGATAGCCATTGCCAGTGGGTGGTTAAAAATCTCTGCTACTTTTTATCCTCTGTAATTTAATGAATCATTCAGTAATGACTTTCACACTTCTAAAAACTTCAAATTGATGGCTTCCTAATTCAGAAAAGCAATCTTAAATCTCTCAGGATTTTCCACCGTGTCCATCAGTGGACACAGTGGAAGAGTTCAATGCATTCTGCAGCCTGGCCACAATACTAGAAAAAAATATTTTCTTTAGTCTATCTTCTAATTGTGCCACAGTCATGGTTCCTGCTATATAATACATGCTTGGCTTTTCTCTGGCGTATTCTGAGTTACTCTTCTTCAACTATAGCAAACAATTTCTACTAAATGGCATGAAACAAGCATACATCAATTGATTCTCAAAAGCATGTGCTTCAGTTGGATTTATTTTTTTTTTTTTTCAAAAGCATCTCATCTCACAACTCCTGATCCTTTGAGGAAGACTGAAGTTTTATGCCAGTGGTGCTGGGATGCAAGAGTTCCTGGTAAAATTAATACTTTAATGCTATTGGGATTTTGTAGCATTATTAGTGAAACGTTAGAGCATCTAGAGACTTGGAGCTCTAAATAGGAGAAAGGAAGGAAAAGTAGTCCTAGCCCTAGAAGTAATATAGACTAAAACTTAATATTATGTATGATCATTCCACCACATTCATTGCTTTTTGAATTCAAATCCAAGACCACTACAAAGAATTTGGAGGACCTCATTCATCATCAACTGGTTTTAACCAGCTGGTACTTTTTATAATATTCTTATCACTTCTACTGCATCTGTATCAGAAATAAGACAGATCTCATCATGACCATGAGTTTAAAACAGCATCCAAACAAACAAACAAACAAAAACCACCATCCACATCACATCTCTTTCTGGATCCGAGGCTTAAAATCTTTAACCTGTATATCAGCTAAGCATCTAATTTTTTCTAATACTTGACTGGTTAAAATCCCTTTCCCAGTCTTTTACAATTAAGAAATGTGCATTATCCTAACTAGCTCGACATTTTCAATGTGTAATTAAACACTCCTTTGATACATGTAGAGAAAATGTCATAACTATACTTAGGATTATAGGTTAACAGCCTGTACAATTTCATTTTTTTTTAAATGAAAGTATATTACTTTGTTTAAAAAATTTCTCCCAGGTTGCAAACATTATATATACATGTACCAAATTTCATACCAGAGTGATTTATTTATTTATTTATTTATAATTTTTTAAAGAGGAAATTTAAAAGCTCCTCAGAAACATTGCTTAAAAACAGAGCTCTTTTCAGAACTTGAAATTCTAGTTGATTTTCAAGTACAGCCGTAGGTAAGAGCATGTGTTGTGCATTACATTAATTGGAACTTTGTGTTTGCATCTTGTTGTATGTTTAAATGGACACACTTGTCAGTGTTTTCATGTCAATCCTTCCCCCTTCTTCTTCTTCTTCCTCTTCTTCTTCTTCTTCCTAAGTTGAAAAAAAAATTGTCTTCCTCTAAAACTTAGATTCATCTTATATTTCCAAGTGAAATTGTATATTGAACATTTTATTCTGCTTCAGTTACATATCCTAAATGTTCTATAACCCTCATGAAAGCCTGAAAATGGAGCAATGAGGACATAGAAAATACAGGTATAGGTTCATGGTGGGTTAAAGCCAGAACATGTCCTTTCTGTTTTGCCTTTTTATGTAGCTAGGATGTAGATAAGTAAACTCTGAGAGGTTCTAGTGAGAGGTCCTATAGAGGCATAGCACTTCCCCAAGATTAGAAGAAAAACTGCTGCAATATAGGGACTTACGGACAGATAATTCTTTAAATACTGTGTTCTGAGCTAGGGATAGAAGCCCTTCACCCTTTTCATGTTTTGTGTTTTTTAAAGCTGAGTAAAGTCACAGTCACTTCACAAGTCCCTATCATTGACACATAGCTGTAAAACCAAAACTGAGAAGTTTCATGCTCTAAAACAGGGCTCTCTTCATGTTGTTGGGCAGCATGAGTCAGGATGAGTGAGGATTCATAAGTGAGGATGATGAAAGTTGCAACAAAGATAGCTATTTGTCCCAAATATCTGTGTGGAAACCAAGAGCTGTGTTCTTGTATTTTTTCACTCCATGGTAGCCTCTGGTGACATCTATGTTTTTAGTGCACAAGAAACAAGAAAAGCAAGAAAATGGAGTGACTTAAGGAAAATATGTATTTCCCCCCCAAACAATGATTTAGGCAAGGGCCATACTGCAATACACACAAATAAATATTTCATGAACAAGCAGACTATATTGAAACATTGGGAAAAAAAATTACTCTGAAGGCTACACAGGTGTCCTCTCTACCCCTCTCTCTGCTAATATCTGATATTCAGAAAATACAGACAGCTCAAAACAATTGCTACTTTAATTGACAGTTACTGCTAGATTTGGAAGTCTTACTCCTAACAGGCATGCGTTTATTTAACTCACAGCTGGATCATGTCAAGAAGCATCCGATGAACTGACATTCTCTGTCTTGTTGCGATGCATTCTGTGCTTTGTCATGATTTACCATAATAGAAAAAAAAGTCATGGTAATACATTGTATTAATATTATGGCATGATAGGCGGATCACTTGAAAAAAAAATCAAGGTACTTGAACTTTATGCTAGTAATTAGACAGAAATTCTAACTGTCATTTGCTGTTTATGTTTTGTGTCTGTGTGTATTTCAAACTGTACAAGATGTATTTTCAGTCTTAGACTGGTATGATTATGTGAAATCAATTTGGACCAGTTGCTAATAAATAATCACGTAGTATAGTCTCCGTTCTTCACTGCAAAACAGAGGATGCCTCACAATTAAAATCTATAGAGTGAAGATGGGAAAAATTACTACCATTTATCATTTTGCCAGTAATCATTACTATGCTATGACATTTTCAAGACTATAACAATTTTTAATGTGAAAATGAGATACTGTGATTTTTGTTTTTTTAATCCTAGCTATTCTGAAAGGCAGTGTATGGTGTAAATTAAATTTCTGGCGGCATTCTTCTGTTATTCAGACACGTGTTTAAAAATAAGAAATTAAATTCTAACAAAGTAGCGCTGCCATGTGAGAGGAAACTAAGTCATGTTATGACTGGATGAACTATACATAATGAATTCATTACAACTATCTAAAATGATTTGGGAGACAGAAGAATAATATTCTGTTTCCAGAAGAATGATATTAGAAATCACTCTCAATATGACTTATCCATTTCTGTGTTAAAACCGGAAATAAGGAGAGAGGTTTCAGGAAAGACTGGAATGAAATTAAATCTCACTATTTGGAGTTGACAACTAAGGGAGTCTAAGGGATTGGTGTGTGGAGGAATGGCAAGAGAGAACAAATTTTCAAACAAGTCTCTAGCGTTAAAAACCCCCAAAACCTTGATTCATGATCAAATCCCTAACTGCAGTTTGCATGCATATTCACCAACCTGCATCATCTACTGACATCTGAAACACCTGTTGCATTTTAGCTCCTCTAGGACATCAGATATGCCATTTATGTTCAGACAACTGGGTTAAGAAACCCATTCAGCAGACTCCCAAGAGATAGTGTGCCTTTGATCTTGAATATAATTCAATATAATTACTCATTTTTTAAAATTGGAGAAGAAAACATGTAGCTTACAAGTAGCTCTCCAAATGTACCTTTATCTGGAACTAAGTTTATTATCCATAGTCAGTTGTTAGTCAGTTATTAGTTGTTGTTAGACACCCAACAAGGTACTGACAGGCATGTCTCAGGACTTTTGAGAGACACCTTCCAGAGCAGCTGAAAGCTAGATGAGACGCCCCAATCGACAAATCACTCATCACTTGTGTGTTTAACCAACTGAATTACACCTTTTCTTTCTGGATCAGGTGTAGGTCTAAGGAAGATAGTGAGCTCATCATGTTTATCATGACTGAGGCACAACTGCACATGCACAACACAGATAAGATGAAGACAGAACAGGAGTCTCTGGGATTATTTATAAATACATGTAAGTGAATGAAGAGGAATTTGTCAATGAAGAATTTGGAAAACAAACACAAGATGTCCTCTCCCAGCACTCAAGCTTTAGTCTTACATTTATAGGAATGTACAAAGTAGTTCAGGTCTCTTTACATGTCATAATTAGCATTCCTTTTATAGAGAACATTTTTTTTTTTATTATTTTTCCCCAGTGCTGTATGTTAATCAATAACCTTTTTGTTATAATGTTAAAGACTTCAATACTGTCTGTTACTCCTAAGATAATCACTATTTCTAGCTAAATATCAAATGGCAGCTGTCTTGTTATTAGCTATGTTTATAGAAGAGTGGAAGGTAATATACTTTTTTTTTTTTCCTTTTCTCTTTCTTTCTTTTTCCATAGTTAAGGTGTTAAGGTGTTTAGCATTATACCTGTACATGTAGTATTCTGAAAAAATAATCTGGTGTGTATGTATGTATGTACATGTGTATCAAGCCAGACACAAAGCCAAATACTGTTTGACACAGACCATAAAAACAAGCAAAAGAAAACAAATTAATAGAATTTTACAGTAAACTACAAATCCCATCAAATCAAAAAGAGAAAAAGAAATTTTGAAAAGCTATCAGCTACCAGAAAAGTGTGCTGAAAGTACTCTGCTATCAGTCATGGTCAATGGCACATGATGAATTGAATTGTTCTCTTTTTATCTCAGAAGTTTTCACAGGAGTACATATTGAACTATTTTCTTTTCCTGAGTATCTCAATGATAGTTGTGGACTATCTGCTTGTCCATAACAAATATGCCTGAACATCAACATAGATTAAATGGACACATTTACAATTGGTAATGTTCTGCATGATCACACATTACTGAATATGGTAATTTTTGGTGACATAAAAAATTCTCTTGACTGTGTATTTTGATGAGTAAATACATACATTCACTGGTTTTGGGGAAAATGTATTGTTATATATTGTTACTTGCTATTTATAATATAAGATATTTAAGGAAAATCCAAGATATTTTCTAAAGGAAAACAGTTTGTAACTATATTTATCCGTTTCTCAGAATTTCAGTCCTGGCACTCTATGGTATGCATCTGAAATTGCACGCCACTCCGTTGTAGTGATTTCTGGATCAACTCTTTTGCAAATACGTTCTTTATAATAAGAAATATTTATTTAATTTTAATAATATAAATATAGATGTCATACATGTATATTAATAATATAAACATATGTATCATAATATAACATAATATATGCAATATATTAATAATATAATAAATAATGAATATAGAATAAATTTATTGATTGCCATATTTGTAATAGGAAAATTACTCTTTTTTAACAATTATTTAAAAGTTTGGTTGTTTTTTTTTTTTGACCACAGCTACTTAAACACAACTAGCATACATGGTCAGTCATGGTATTGACTGATATATCTTGGCAGTATCTTTTCAGATACTGCCAATCAGCAGATAAGAGGAAATTTCACAACATAGCTCTCCCCTGGGCTTGACTAAACCTTGAGTCTGAAAACTTCTCTGTTAAAGAGGGCTCCCTTCTGGGTCAGATAAAGGTTCACCTAACCTCCAAACATGTAGTCTGAGGATGGCCAACAACAAATGTTTAGGGAAGAGTAGTAAGACAGGGCAAACACATAGCAGTAATTGTGCAGTGTGTGCTCCTAATCTGTAGAACTTCCTGAGTCTGGATTGGTATTTTTGTATCTAGTATCTCTCAAACGTGTTTAGTAATAAATCTGTGCATGTTATTGACAATAGGATTGCAAATATTAGTGATATTGAAAACCAAACCAAACCAAAACAAAAACTGACTACAGGACCAGTGTTGGCAAATGTTTAGGCAAATTTGCACAATGTCTTTTATATAACATTGCTTATTGTTTCTCTAACATCAGTCTCTCCAGTACATTTTTACACTCTTTGTTTACATGGAAACAAAAAAAAAAAAGAAAAAAAAAGAAAAAAGAAACTTTTAAATAATTGTTAAAAAAGAGTAATTTTTTTTATTATAAATATCTCTTTGTCTGTCCAAAATGCTAACTGCTGATATTTTATAGACATGCCTTTGATAGGAAGGAAATTTTTTTTCTACCCCCATTACTGAAAGAAAAGTGAATTTATTGGTTCTCTTTTCAGACTTAAATCTTCTGGGTAGTATCCCTTTCTAATTTGTGTCTGAACAAAAATGTTTCAGTATAAATAGTAAAAAATAAGAATAAGAATAAGAATAAGAATAAGAATGTCACTGAAAGAACTTCAAACACTCATCGTAGCCTGGTAAACATCTTTGTCTATTTCAGTACAAGTATATTCTGCTCTGTGGGAACATCAAATTAGAAGGACATGTTAGTTTCAACAATCTTCTGCAGACATGCTTTTAAAACACAGAAAAACCATACATGATTTACTTTTAAGTAAAATTTGTAGTATCTTCCACATAAACATGAAAATTTGCATTAGCATTATCCCATTAACAATAACTATTGTGCCTGTCCTACTTCAATGGGCTAAAAACTAAACAAGCAATTTTCGGTTCTACTGCATGCCCAATCCCCCTGTCTTTCCAACTGCACTTCACCTTCAGTAATGTGGCTGATCAGTATATGATGTTTCAAATGAGTTCATAATATTAACTTGTGATAGTGACCATAATATTTCCTTAGACTTACTGAAAATGCCTTAGTTATTTCCTTATATCTTCTTTTTATTTCCTGTTGCTGTATTATAACTTAGGTCATGATTTTCTTGGGTCTAATTGGATCTCTAAGTCTTCAACCTTTTTTGTCCATTTTTCAGCTGAAGAACTGAATCTGTAGCAGTAATCTTTCTCTGGTCCATGAGAGCATTACTGCACTGCTGGAGTACAGGCCAATACCGTTAGCGCAGTCCCTAACAGTAGTCACATCTTGCATAACATCTGAAATCTCCTTTGTCCTGATGATGTCTCTTGACTTTACATCATCAGTAAATTTCAAGAGCAAACTCTAGTTTTGGTGACAAGTTAATTAATGAAGACATTAAAAAGTTCTATCTTGATAGCTGGGTGGAACTTTTCTTAGAAGGTTGATAGATTTCAGTATATTTTATATACACCATTTACTGTACTTGAAGGGAAAAAGGGAAGAAGTGAATGCAATTAGCTTGGGCTGACAGAAAATATTGTCTCTACTCCCTTATTGTATACAGTGTTCATTTGAAAATCATCTTAAATGTGCAGTATAGTGATGACGCCCCCAAATTACTCCCTGATCTACAGAACTTCATTCATTACCATAGGAACTGAGCTCTAGGTCTTGAACATATTATGTCCTGCTAGGGAAAATGCAGTTTTTTAAAGGATAAATTGTTTTGTGAAAGGCTGACAGACCAAGCATTTTTACTGTATAAATAATCACTCAGAGGGCTACTGAAATCTGTTAAAATAGTTCCTGTCAGGCAGAAGTTGACCAAATGTCAGATTTGACTTACCTGGATTTTCATCTTATTCGGATGTGCCATTATACCCCTCAAAATAAATGGGAATTGCTCATTTAATCTTCAAAGGACTGTTTTTGCTGACCTAGCTCTTGACTTTCACAGTACCATGGCATGTGGGTGTTGATGAGTGGGTAAGTGAAGAATTTAGCCTTAGAGCTCCCACAAGCACTAGTGATGCATCAAATATTCTGTATATTAAGGCCCAGTGTGTCTCCATTAAAAGAGTATGCATAAAGTTCAAACCACCTGGAGCCAACTCTGCTCTGACGTACTATGATTTTGTTCCTATTATATTTCATAGAGGAAATGTCTCAGTTGTGATAGGCAGAGTATAGCCCCAAATGTCTATTTTGGTGTAATGCTTTCTCCCTGGGGATCTATACTGTTTTTTTTCACCTTACACAGTAACCTATTTTTAGTGGAATTATAACTACTCAGGGGAGAATTAACTCTACACTGTACAATAGGATTGCAAATTAGTAATCCTGTCCTGCACTTAGTTAAGAAACAAACCTACATATAAATGGGCAAAACTTCTACATTCAGAAATAAGTACATCATAATGTTTCCTCATATATATATTTGTTTTTCTTCTCATTTTTGAACCCTTGATAGGATTGTGGTAGTAGAATTTCTGCTCTTCAGTACTAACCATGTCTGGCCTTGAATTTTCTGTATGCAGGGTAATTTTCCTGACTTCTAGCGTACATGAGAGCCACCTCCAGTCCCCAAATGATTAATTTATTACTGGACCAGTGAGCTGCAACTACATCCCTGCAGCGCCATCCTTCCTTGACTCTGAGTTTTCTTAGGCAGGGGAGACTGCAGCAGCATTGCACTGGGCTGCAGCCTGGCACTGAATATCCAATATCAAGAGAAAAGGAAGTTGATGATTTCATATATATATTAAAAAAAAAAATAAATCCTCTTCCCTTTGGAATTGGTTCAACTATGTGTGTCAGTAGGGCCTACTGAGCGTCTGTCTTTTTCTCCTGGATATTCTGTGCCCCTAAACATCCCCACTTGTATCAATGGTACATCATTGTTATCCCCCAAAGTACAGTTGACTGACCTATATAAATAGAAACAGAAGAGACTCAGCTTCTTAGCATTTAACTAATAGAATTAATTACATTCATTTAACATCTCTGTGCAGCTTTGTGCTAAGAATGAGCAGTTTCCTTGAAGATATGTGAAATAGGTTAAGAGAACAACATTTTTAGATTGAGCTTGAGACAAAAAGAAAGGTTTAATTAGTTCCCAAAACCTGAGTCTAACTCTGTAAGCCTTAGTTTGAGTACTAGCAGTTCTGTTGCCTATATTGTCTTAGCTGAAAAAAAAAAACAAAAAAAAAAAACAACAAAACAAAACGTAGAAAGAGCTATGTCAAGAACAGTTTTAAACAAATAAACGCATCTTTAAATTGCTACCTGTTAGGATTAGTGAGTGATTTTTTTACAGGAACAAAACAAAACAAAAAAAAATAAAAAAAATGTCAAAACAACAACAACAACACACACATAAAACAAAAAAGAAAAAACACATTTTAACAAAATAATCTTGGTATGGTGTCATGGAGTCACATGTCTGAAATGTGGGATAACCAGTAAAGGAAGGGCAAGTAAAATGTAGCTTAAATAACCCCTTAGATTTTTACAAGTGAAGTCTAGTGAAAGTTCTTCCCCTGTAGAGTTAGAGCTCTGTTTCTGATATGAATATCCTGTCCTGATGTGAGTATCCTGTTCTAATTGAAAGCTGATTCTGGTACATCCATTCCAGTTAGTAACATGTTGCTTTACAAATATCCAGTTAAGTGTAGCTTTGAACACCTGCATAGTTGACACTAAATCTGAATTAGTCATCAAATTTTCATCTGCTGGCAATAGAAAGCAGTAGGTACATTTAGAGTACTGTTCATATGGACTATTTTAGATGTTTAGCTTAGGATAAAACTAATTGCTCCTTAAATATCCCATACCTCTTCACTCACTAAAATAAAATGAATCATACTCATCATGCCTGTTTATTTGAATTTCTTTACAGCTTACACACACACTAAATATTCTTTACCACTATATTATAAAAGTGATGACCAACTCACTTGAATAATTCACCAATAAAAAAAATATAATTTTTAATAATAAAATAAGGTATCAATAGTGCATGATAGAAGTGAATAAATGAGTCAGATATTCTCAAAACTTCTGCCTTCATCTCTACTACTTGTGGCCCTCAGTGAATATTCAGTGAATAAATGGTATAATTCTGTCACACATAACAACTTGCCTATCAAAGCAAAAATATTTCACAGGGACACTGAAACATTGGGCTTACTGCTGTTATTAAAGTGCAGATTCAATATACTGAACACCATCAGTATTTTTTGGAGGTGAAAATGCAGAGCATGCTGCCTTTATTCCCAGCGTCTTGAATGAGCTGCAAGAATGCTGTTACTGGAAAAGTCACAATTTCTATTGTATTGTCCAGAGTAAATGCTATCAAGATAATATTTCTTCAGAGAGAAAAAAAAATGATTATACTTCATACAAAAGGAGATATGATCTGAAATATTAGTTTGGCTTGCCACTTTTAAGAAGAATATCCAGTTTAATGAATTCAATGCCAGGCTACATAGATATGTAAGAGTAGTTTTTCAGGCACAGTACTGATGTAAAAGATCACTAGATATAAGACTAGAGGTTTATTTTCTTCTGTTGTGGATGAAGGTCTTTGAAAGTGCACTTATGGGATCACAAAGTTAAAATGTCACCTAGCCTTGGATCAAAGCCATGCAAATACTTTTATTTTGATAGTTGCACTGGGCTAATTTATTTATTTTTTTCCTTTGGAAATGATGTGTGTGTAATTTTGGTTAACTTCTGTGTCTAAGGCAAAAGTACCCAATTTGTGACTATGGAGCTGTATATGGCACTTAAACAGATGAAATAGAGCTTATATGCTGGAACTGTATCATTCTGTAGCAGTAGCATTCTGTACTGGCACACATACCCTGCTGCACAAACTACAGCTCTGGCTGGAGGAGGAAGTGAGCCAACAAAATAGCTCCAGAAGTCACTGGTGGCTACCAAGTTTCCCTAGGACCATCTGTACACTCAACGCACATCCATACTACCTGCAGGGGTGGAGAATCAGAGTCAGCTGTGAACTTCCCTTAGATTTCCTTATCCCCTCAGAACACTAAAAATAAGAACAGATGCAGTTAAGATATAATAGCATGTGAAGTGATGTTTTCATCTGATTAGAATTATAATAGCTGTTGTTAATATTTTTTAAATTAGAATTTAGTAAAGAGATTTCATTACAACAATACAATGTCAAAACTGAAATAATTTATTTAAAAACTGGAATATTTTCATAGGAATGTTATCAGTTTACCAGTGTTCTTGTCAGGGAAAGTTTTATTTATTTTTTTATTTTTTTCTAATTTCAAACCTCTGTACAAATTACATCAATATAAATATAAATATATGTAATGACTAAATAAACTTAATCCAAGCAAGTCTTATCTATATTATCTATTGTTTCCTACAATTATATATTTTAATACATCATGAAAATTATTGTTCCTGACCATCAGCATGGTAAAGAAAAGATGTAACTTTTGTTAACAAATTCAGAATACAGAAGGTAACAAGAAAAAGTCTGAACAAAGTATTTCTCTGCTCCAAACAGAGATAAGCTCACCTTTGGGCATTAAGATCAATAGGTTTTCTAATGTTAATATTTCCATCTATGTAATTCTTATATATACAAGAGTATACTAAATATCCATCCGAGTTGTTTGCAGTGTCTTTGAAAAGCCAAGGCAGTCAGCTTTCCACTTCTATGTACAGAATGCTCTTTCTTAATACAGAGAAGCTTAAGAAAATAAAAGCATATTTTATCCATCTCTTTTATCTCTAGGTACCACTATGCAATTGATGTGCAGTGTTGCTGAGAAGAAGCTCAGTAAATTCTAGTCAAAGGGCTATAATTGCCCAAGAATCTGCAGATTCTCGTTGTCCAAGAAAGATTCCTTGGACTTGCCTAGAATATACTGGTACAACTCACAATATAATTGAAATACATTTGCTCCATCTGCCTTCCTCCTTTTTATCTACAGAGTGATAGTCCAAAATATTTTTCAAAAAAAGTGTTTTTTCTTCTTTCAGTTCAGTCAGCTAAACAGTTTTAAATAAAGATAAAAATGACAAGTAAAGAAAAATAAAAGAATCAAGCAGAACGAAAAGCCTCATTTATCAGGTCAGAAAATCCAGTCCTCCAAAGACTGGTATTATCTTATTTATAAGTTAGTTCACATTCTTAAGCGTGAACAGGTTATTTTCTTGGGTGCTATCTGAAGTCTCATCTCTTAATCTTGACTGTAAATTTTTATGCGTGTTTAACCTATGCCAAGACTGTCATTTAAATCAGCGGAGGTTTCTTATTTTGATCCCCTTCTGGTACTGCTTTTACAAGGAGTACCTTATAACATGTGTCACACATTCCTTATGTGAGAGGGAGACTGGCAAATTTATGAGGACATATATGCATTCAGACAGCAATTGATTGTTATTGAAATGGTTGAAGTATATTTACGGAGATGTGGAATTCAGGTTAAGTGGACTGTACTGGTCAGTGCTTCCTCATGAGATAGTTCATTTTATTGTTGTTATTATACACTATTTCTCTGATTTCAAGGTATTGTGTATACAGAATGATTATTTTTTTGATCTCGTGTATGTAATAGCTCCATGTATACACTCCAAATGAGAAAAAAAAATAGTATTTTTACAGCAACAATCCTTCTGTCTTTTCTATACTTTTCTTCTTTCCAAATATCTGTAAGCACTTTATAAACAAGAAAAAATTCAGAGAAAACTGCTCTGAGGCTGACAGATTTTAACTATTCTATAGAGAAATGTAGACACAGGGAATCTCTATTTTTTTTTAGTCAGGCGCAGAGATATTGCAGCTCATATTTCAATGGAAGCTAGCAAGTTAAGGGTGTACCTCTTCTCTGGCAAACCTGAGACATATATGAGAATGTCTCTGTATTTTCACTCCCACAGCTGCTAGCTGAAGCAGCTTTGTGTAGGTGTGTAAGTCTGTACCTATATGTGTAACAACCATCCTCCATAACCTGTATAAACATCCATAAAGAAGGTTGCACAGGTGGTGTCATGGGAAAGGTCAGTGTCACAGAGCTGACCAACATTTGCTGTGTGATGACCTTGTGCCTTTCCTTTCCACACAGATTACTAGATTTTAAGCTAGCAGGTGCCACACTGATCATCTGGCCTGATTTTTTCATAGACTTTTGTTCAGACATTCCATCTCATTGATAGGCATTTTACGGCTGGAGCAATGATCTGAGCTGGAACAGGAATCCATCTAAGCCATCTGTGTCAGAGACTGCTGGACCAGAACATAGCACTTGTAAACTTGATGGTGCACAGGGACGTAGTCCCACAATATGGTACCCTGAAGGACCATATGGAGTACCCAGTGATTAGGCAAAAGAATAGAACTTGGCCTAAGAAACCCCCTTTTTTTTTTTTTTTTTTTCCCTGTTCTGATATATTCACTGAGCTTTACCATGCATCACAATTGCTGAGTGCCCTACAACAAATAATTTTCAAACCAGAAACTAGAAACTCAAGGTACGATTAATTGGATATGTCTTGATCTGAGGTATTCACCTAAACTCCCCTTATAGTTAATGAGGAGGCAGGGGCATTTGCATGGTGTGACTGATTTCAGCATAAAGTTGATGTCAAAAATATGTCAGATGAATCACCACTTTTTTCTTTTCCTTGATTATAAAAGCAGCATAAGATGAGTCACCTGGATTCAGACACCTGCATTGTAGTTATCTAAAGCTAGGTGAGTTAAATCACACCCCAAATTTCTTTTGAGGCTGCCAAACCACATTAAGACAAATTTAACACCATAAAATTGAGCAGACCTGCCACTTTCCATATAGTTAGAAGGGTGGAACCCATCTCTGTGCATAGTCAACGGATGTGGACTGTTGTCTTCAGCCCTCAGTGAAGAAGATGATTGACAGGTCAAAATCCAATGTTAGAAAAAACTCTTCTCCTAATGTTTGTGAGAAGGGGACAAAATATCTCACATTTTATCTCTGAAAATTACTGCATGATGACACCTGTGCATTGCCAGAAATGCCAGCACACAAAAGTGTCTCCTACATATGACAGACAGAAAAATTATAATTTCACATAGAAGAAGAACCTGGCCCTCCTTAAGATTTGAGGAAACTTTTTTTTTTTTTTTGTAATTTAACTGCATTCCTAGAAGTAGAATATAAAGTTTCATCTACCATATATCAGTATGTATTTAAAGTAAACATATCCTCAGGATTTAAGCCTCATGGAGGTTTAATGTATTTTCAAAAGGACAGAATTTCTGAACATCATTCCTAACCAAACATTTAAATGCTGGTAGAGGTTTATTATTATTTTTGTCTTAGATCAAATCAAAATTGATCATGCACATTGCAGTTAAATTCTTAAGATTAAAATGATGAAAGATATATCTATTTTCATAGCAATATCTGTCAACATATTTTTCTCTGCTAAGCTTTAGATCAGTCTCATATACTTCTACGGAATTCGGCAGATTTTTTCCTATCACAGCAGTCTAGTTAGTAGAAACATTTTCCAACATTGCATGCATTTGAGCATTGACTTTTCTGTTTTGCCTCCCATTTGTTTTCCTTCCAGTATTTTGTCACAAATTTATAGCATCTGTATGACAGTAAATTTTCCAGCACAGGGTATTAGGCTATGAGGTTGCTTTTAGCACATCTATTAATTTTCTGTCATCTTCTTCATTTCCTATATTTTGTTTGACATATTAGATTATTTATGAACCACTTCTTCATTGATATTTACTTTAATCTTGTTTATTTCTCTGTTTTACTTTAATTTAGGAAAAAGCTCAGCTGGTCAGGCCTTAAGGGTACCTGTGCCAATACCCTTAAGAACATACATCTACTTCAAGACAGCTGCTTTTCAGGCACTGAGTAATAGATGTGAATAAATGAATCACAACAAATAATCTAGTCAATTGGCTAGATTCTTCTTTTCCTCACATTTATTCAACAAATAACATGTCAAGCATAATATTCTATAGATTGATGGCTTTGGAAATTTGAGCAGCACTGTTTGGCCAGAAGTGGCCACATGAAGTTATTCCAGTCCTTTACTTAATAAGCAAGTTCACTTTCCATAAGGCTGCATTTCCTCTCCTGGGCCTGATGTGCAGCGAACAAGGCTGTGCTGTAATTTGGACAGATGGCTGCAGCACAGGTTGCTGTGGCTCTTACCTCTAGCTCCACACATAACCTCTCAACAGCCAAGATGGTGGTTTTCATGCAAGCACAATGTGACGTGCAGATTTCTAAGTGCAAATTCAAGCCTTAATTTCAATGGTTCCCCAGAGTTTTTTACTCTGAAAATTGTTTTTTCATGTACTTTTCAGCAAATGAAGTGGAATATTTGTGGAGACGGAATGAAAGATGGAAGGAAAATGGCTAAAGTAATCACACTTCATTAAAAAAAAAAAAAAAAAAAAAAATCATCACAGTAAATTTTTGCATAATTTGAGTCATTGTTCCATAATGGAATTCACTTCTTCAAACTAACAAACAAACAAACACAAACAACAATAGCAAAAAAAAAAAAAATCTGTAATACAAAATGTTCAAACTCCAGATTCCTTTGTAAGGTTACAAATAGAGTCACAATCCCTATGCGATGTGTTCATGGATATGGCTGACTGAAGGATGCCACAGAACTGATTTGCAAAGATCTGCTTTTAAATTAAAGCCAAAAGGACAGACCGTGCCTGGTTAAAAGGAGCTAATCCTTTCTGTCAAAACTCCAGCAAGGAAATCACAGGAAAAACAAACAAACAAACAACAACAACAACAACAAACATATGATTTGAGAGTTTTGATGTTCTGTATTTCAATGTTGTGTCCTGTACACTGTGCTAGTAGATGGACTACCAGGGAGAGTGTCAGCAGTTAGAGGTGAGATGACTGGTCATGAAATTTGAAAACACAATATTAAATGTAATAGTGTGTTTATAAAAGCAAGGGAAGAAGTTGTGAAATTTATATAATGCAGTGTTCATCTTGTAGAATAAGCTTCTCCACAGATTGACTGACAAAGGTGTATGTAGTTCTGTTTAAATGTGTTCAAAGACAAAAGCAGTGAATAGATGCTATTGGAGTTTTACAGCACAGATCAAAGAAGACAAATATTTCACAGCTTTTAGAGAGATGAACTCTGATGCACTCAGCAATTCAGTATTCATGTAAACAAAGTTTTTGCCATTTAATTTCTAGGTTCTAGTGTTTTTGTTTACACTTTCCTTTCTAAAAAGGAAAGGAAGTAGTAAAGAGATAATTCTACTCTTTCATTAGTTACTGATACTTTGTATGTATCTACTTTTGTATGTTCTTTTGTATCTACTTTGTATGTTCTACCTTTAATGCAGGTTTTTGTCAGGGACATTGTTGTTGCTAAAATAATAGGTACTTTCTGGCGTAATCAGGCCACCGAAGGAATTCACAGACCTAGTGTCAACAAACTTGACTTACTGTATAAGGAATATAGCAATAGGAAACATGTGAAAGATAGAATATTATTATATCTTTCCTCTTCTTGGAACAAGAAAATACATTTATGTCTCCCCATTACTAACATCTTTGCACTTTTTCAGCCACCTCTTAGTGTTTTATAAGTTATTTGCTTTCAAAACCATTGTTGTTGTTGTTTTCTGACACCCTGCGCTCCTTCAAATGGGAAGGAACTACGGTATGTACAGGAGACACTGGCTGGGTAGTGAGTCAGGCACTATCCTGGCTGTATACCCCGATTCATTGCCTGATTCAAGCAGCACTTGCTGTCTGCTTCAGTCAGGAATCTCCAGCTTTGTGTTGGCCTGCTCAGACTCAGTCCTGGTATGCCGTACTACCTTACCCCCGAAACATGCACATTTTCAGCCAGATCTGCATTCTGTTTGTCTGGCCTAGATTCCATCCTTGAAACAACAGTTGTGTTCTTTCATCATGCTGGATGTAGCTGGTCTTCCAGTGCCTGAAAATATGTGCCACATGTGTAATCTCCTCCAGAAAGGACCTTTGGAGGTAATATCTCTCAGAAGATGGAAAGTAAGGCTCAGATATCAGCAGAAGTTCAATCTTTCCAAACACTTAAAGTATGAACATTGATTTGATCCACAGTTTTGCACATTCTCTTGTGAAGGCTGCAGCATCTATCATTCTGAGACATTTATACAGCCAGTCTTATATCAGGGAAACCTTATTTATATGACCTCAGATTTGGAACTGGAGACCTGCCAGGCAATGGTATCAAAGACACCAAATTTCAGGGCAAGTCAGTAAGTTTTAGAATATATATAAAAATATCCTCTAAACCAAGAGGTTTAAACCAAAGTGATTTTTAAAGATTTTTAAATCTTTTAACTAAGAAGTAAGTGTTTTTTTGTTTGTTTGTTTGTTTGTTTGTTTTTCCCCTGAAGTTACCAATAGGATATTTTCTAAAATAAATATCTATGTTTATTGTACTTTCCATTAAATAGCCCATAGATGTGGCGATCTAGATTTAGAATCTTCATCACTTGAAGCTTAAAGATGTGATTGGATAAGGTTCTGGATAATTTCACCTAGGTTCCCTTTTCCCGCAAATGGTTGGGCCTGATGGTCTTCTCAGGTCCTGGGCTCAGTGTGATTCTATGTGTGATTCTATGATCCTAAGACTTTTTATTTAATTAAAAAGCACACATCTGAATATATTTATGTTTAACAGACAACCTAAATGTTAGTTCAGTCCAAATCCTCAAACCTTAAGTTTACAGATGTGTGGGAGGTTCACACGTCACTTGAAGCACTGATCACAGACTTTTACTGGGAACAGTTTATTTAATTAAATAAAGGGAGAAAAATGCTATGTGAAATCTGAAGATTATCAGACATCTTCCATAGGAAAATAAATTGACAATATGGGAGAGCGTGTCTGGTGTGCTCAGACAAGGTACTTAACCAGGTGCCAGGGAACATCACTGACTACAATGGCTCCACAGCCCAGATGTTTTGTTCAGAGTTTGGGTAAAATTCTGTTTTTCATTTGTTTTATGGGATGTCAGAAGTGAACTCTTGGCAAATACGACAGCTAGGAGCTAATAGGCTTGAATTTTTAAAGGAATAATATGTTGTGGTGGTTTTACCATGCTGGGCAGCTAAACCCCACAACCGCTCTCTCACTCCCCCTCCTTTAGATGAGGAGGGGGAGAAGTAAAGCAAAGAACAACTCACGGGTTGAGATAAGTACAATTTAATTAAAGGGAAATAATTATAATAATTAAATAAAGACTACCATGAACTAAACAATTTAACTAAGGGGAAATAAAAAGGGAAAGGGGAAAAGGGAGGGGAAAAGGAAAAATAAAAAGAAGGGAGGAAAACAAACACACAAAATAAATGAAAGCTATATGGAAGTGCAGAGGAAAGAAATTACTCTCTACTTCCCACAAATGAGCAATGATTGACCACGCCCTTGAAGCAAGGCCTCAACGCACGCAGCCGGTGTTGAGAGGAGGACCAATGTCTTCTCAATGAGAGCCCACCCCTCCCCTCTTCTTCCTGTTTCCACCTTTTATTGCTGAGTGTGACATCACATGGTATGGAATATCCCTTTGATTGGTTTAGGTCAGCTGCCCTAGTGCTGTTTCTCTCCTCACTTTTTGCCCATCCCCTAGGAGGGTTAGAGAAAGGCCTAATACTGTGCCACTGCTGCTCAGCAGTAGACACAACACTGGTGTGATAACACTGCTGTTCCAGCTACAAGTACAGAGTACGGCACTGTATGGGCTGCTGCCGGGAAAGTTAACATTCCAGCCAGACCCAGTACAACCTCCACCCCTTATTCCATAACGTTTGTGTCACACTCAGATCCCCATACTTTAGCATACAAGCACTCTCATCATTATTCCTTGTTCTTTAACAGGACAAGGATTTAACAGGACAGGATTAATAGGCAGGTGTATCTTTTCATTCCATAGGTCTTTCCTGGAAAATGTTCATAAGAACTGTTGATGATTAGGTCTTCATCTGCCAAAGTGGCCACTCAAGGCAGGTGGAGTTGGATGTCTGGACACGAGCACCAGCTTAGCTCAAGTCCTTGTTGCACTGCCCGGCTCCTTGCAACGTTGACCTGTCGTTGATCCTACAGCATCTTCCTGCAACATATAACTTAGATTACAGATTAGTTTTCTCTCAATGTCAAATCTCCTTGAGGCACACACTTGATATCCCCATTCTTTTGCATGACCCACCATGTATACCCTGGTCCTTGGGCGAAGACAATCCCATGAGTGAGTTTGCCTTTTCCCAAGGC